>NC_081411.1:250674637-250982692 GCF_030272615.1 Cryptomeria japonica
GAAGATGCTCCTCAGATCTGCCTCTTGACCTCCTTAAAAATCTCTCCAAAGGCGATACAAAGGTGCTCCAACCGCTCTGATACCATGTGAGATTACGCTTGAAGCAACCAAGATCAAAGAGACCACAAGATAGCACAATGACGAGAGAGATAACATGTGACAAGAATAAATTGTATTCCTATCAAGATGCAAAAGAGATCAACTAGATCATCATTACAGACAATGTAGATGAGCCTTCTTATAAAGGCAAGGCTAAGAGACAACAGAGCACACAATGATGACATGTGGCTCAATGCGATCCAAGGGTAGGTACGGATAGGTAGGAGAAACAGAAAAATATTCCACATGAGGTGGATCACCCACCGAAGGTGGAATGTAACAACAAGATCACACCATAAAAGGTGGAAATTCTCCTACATACACACTCTCGATGTAACACGTCTCCCTAAGTGTCTCATATGCAACCTACAATGTTATGCATGTACCTAAGTAAACTTAAGTAAAGTGTAATTATATCCATGATGGATAATTACACCCAAAAGATTAAATACTGATTAGCATAACAAGTCTAAATGATATCCTAATTTAATTATGAAATTAAAATATTAATATTTCTTCATATTTATGATAATCTCGTGTTCATTTGATGTAGCTAATTGTTTTGTAACATTAAATATTTTGTTGGATAAAAACTTTCTTTCTCTTACTTTGATCATGATAGGAGGTATTTTATACTAGCATAATATCTAGATAATTAACGAAATAAATCACATTTTAATGATTAAGATTTTCGTACGAGATGACCATGCAATAACATTTCTATACACATTATAAACATTGTTATAATGTTTTAGATGATGGTTATATCAAGTCATCATGTTTTTAAATCTATACAAGTTAAATTTGAAAAAAACATTTTAACATTTAATTTACTAACCAATCAAAAGTAAAGTATTATGTCACATTTATCATTAGAGGAGTGAAAAAAAAACTATCATTATCTACCACACATATAGTTTCAATAGTTTCTATAAAATAAAAGTTCTATAGAATTGACATTGAATTGCTTTGAGAAATATATTTAATAAAAGTTAATAAACAATCAAACCAGAAATATTTATGAAATAGACTAACCATCCCTTTTTGATACCAACAACATGTATTGTATAAGAAAACCAACAACTATTCAATTATACATACAAGAGGTGTACTCCACTATCTACTACAATTCATCTAATGATACCTTTAGCTCTAACCTAGTATTTATCGTTCAAGCTGTGCTTTTGTAAAACAAGCACTCACGTTTTATAGAGTAAATATTCTAACTCAATTCTTTCTCGTTTTATGTATATTTTTATTTGAATTTTCTTTGTCAATAGTATTATAATTCCATTAATTCAAGAAAAGAAAATTATTTTATTATACTACCGTTTTCTATTGTTTTTATTATTAGATCGTTTTAGAAGACTTGCTAAGTATAGCTGGCAAAAATTCTCTTTATCTCTCCTCCAATAAATAATAATAGAATTTTTTGCATACATTATCTTTATCAACTCATTGTGTAACATTACCAGCACTTTCAACTTATAGACCCACATAGTACATTTGTCATAGAAGTCAAGTACCCATTTACTCATCTCTCTCACTCGTGACAAATAACAAAGCTTCCCACTTCTTTCTCTAAAATAGAGAAGAGATCACAGTCTTTCAAATTACAAGGAATGCTTTAGTATGGTAATCATAAACAAGCAGTCATTAACCAATTAACTCAAACATTAAAACCTTGATTTTAGAGTACTTCTATTTACATACAAATATTTAGGAATGTAAAACCTTTTGAACATATTTGTTAACTTTTTCCATCCAGATCAATCAATCCATCCATCTAGTTCTAGTAGTGCTACTTAACCATTCAATATTACACTTGTTGCACTTCCACTTTATAGAGTCCCCATTTGTCGCAGGTTTTCCTCGTACCTTAAATGCAAATGGTTTTAAGGGTGATTCTGGATCAAAGGGACCCTTGGCCAATCTTTTCAAGATTTCAGAAGGGCGCTTGAAATTTCCACGCCCAACAGAACTTGTTCCATTTTTACTTGCCCCAACTTCTTCTCTGTTAGGTTCATTAGATGATTCATAGACAGCCTCATCATCCTCACTCAAGGTGTTAGAGCTCATTTTCATAGTGATAATGATGCTGCAACAAACAATGTTAAAAACAAAAACTCTAAAAATTTTCATGCAATCATTTTTTTTTTTTAAATATTACAACTGTTAGTAAATTTTTAATTTTTGTTTGTTTGAAGTTGAATATTAATAATCAGCTTCATTCTTAATGATGTTTATTATTAATATTCAACTTCAAGCAAACAAATTTTTTTCAGTTTCGAAGTTATTTTTTTCAAAATTATTTGTTTCTAATGGCTGCAATTTGGTTCTTGAATCAAAAACTATGACCTATTAACAATTTTTTTTTAACGAATTTAGAATGGAAAATGCCTACCTTCAATCTTGCAGAAAGAATGAAGAAGGTTCGTCTAATTCTCTTCCAAGCTTGTTGATCCAACTTGCAATCCACCCTCTTGGTTTCCAAGCTAGAGAAAATCAGATGTTTTAAATTTTTTTGTGGTTGCAAAAGACTGAAATGAGACTAAATGTCTCTTTTATGAGATTTCTACCATTTTAGGGTTATGTTTACCAAGGCATTGTTATGTTTTATTATTTTTTAAAATCTTTATTTTATTATCGCCATGAGAGACACTTGGGTGTTTCTTTCCCCGTTGAGGGACGTCTAGGCATCCAAGAGATGTCCAAGTATCTCTTATGAGAGAGACGTCTCTCTCGCACTCTTGGATGGAAGAAACGTCTCTTCTCTGCTTGAGAGACGTGTCAGAGGTGGAGGAGCGGCGGAGAGACATTTTGGATGCATCTCCCTGTGGAACACTACACAAGGATGTGTCCCTATGGAACACTACACAAGACCTTTTTCTCATGTAAGGACAAAATTCGGGCGATGTTACAAATTGGATCACGAGATGGATCGATTTAATAAATTTTTGAAGAGGTCCTAATACGTCCACCATGAATAACAGATATGGGGTATATTGACATTAAGTGAAAATTGGGGCCTAGGGCATATATAAGCTATAAGTAGGTGGTGTTGCAGTTGAGAGCGTAGAGGTTGGGTATCTAGATAATTTAAAAAGTTGACGTAATTCTTCACCAACGAAATTTTCAAGTTAATACTTGAGAGAAGTTTGTTACCATCCAAACTCTCACCACAAGCTCCTGATAGTCTCTACACTAGCCATCTATTTTACCACCCAAACTCTCACATTTTGAAAGGTCCGACCTAGAAAATTGAAGTCATTAAAAAGTTTAACTAAATTAAAGCATTTGATAGGATTATCATTTCCAACCAACTAAGCTTACCAAAACTATCTCGAAGTTTGCATAAACTATGGCACTCATACAGCAGTAAAAATTTTAAATGCTCCAAGGCAGTATACCTATAGTTTATCTAATCCTGATAAGTCATTTCTAGAGTACTAAGTGTCCCAAAACCAAGACTTAGGCTTGACAAGATCTTGCAATGGCAGTGTGATATTTTTCTCAACTCAAAACCATAATTAATGTCATTACATAGCTCTTATTAGGTTATGGATCCATCTATGTGATGAAAGAGCATAGCTTGCTTGTGACTAATTTAAATCTAAACACAAGTAGGAAAAAATGGTGTGAAGTTATTACTGGTGGTTATGGTGGATAACACCCTTAAAATGCCATAGACATAATAAGAATTAATTGATGGAAGCTAGTGGAGGATTTTCTTGGCATAGAGTAGTGGCAAGTTGGAATATTTATTGGTGGTGGTAAGATCCTACTGGTTAGTGATGACAGTTAAGAGAAAAAAAGTTGATGGTTGAGCCTAATGATGACATCCCATAATATGATTCCTCCATTCTGTATAAAGAAGGATTGAGGCATTCAATGAGGAGAAAGTGGTGGGATGGAAAGTAAGGAAGAGGATGGAATTTATTAGGGGCATCAAATGTGATAGAAAGAAAAAGGAATGTGTATCCAGAAAAATAGGAAAATGAAAAGATATAAGGAAGTTTTGAAGAAGAGAATGTGTGGAAAGTTTTGTTTTTGGTTTGGTGATCTCTGGTTGAGATAATTCTTAAGATTTATTTGGTGTTGGATGATGAAAATTAAGGTCTTTGCGTGTTGATTCTTGGTCAGAGTTGCTCTAGAGTTGCTTTTGTTTGGTGCTAGTAGTTAGTTGTTCACTAGGCACTACCTTCTAGCAGATAGCTTTGTTGTGTTGTTACTGTTTATTGCCTACGTAGGCCTTGGTGTTGAGTCGTCATCTCTAGCGTTAATTAGTGCTAGATTTTTATTTTGTCGTATGTGTTATTGGGAGGATATGTCTGTATATGATTAGAATTTTGTCATGTTCTTTGTGACTGAAAAGAGAGAACACCATGATAGAAAATCTATCAAGCTTTATTGTCATGTAAACTAGTAGTGCAGAAGATTTGTATTGATTCAAATTCTCTAAGATGTTTAGTCTATTATCACCATTGATTGGATTAGAATGTGTTTCTTCAACAGTAATTGAGTTGTTAAAATATTTTAAGGCTACCTAGATTGGCTACCCATTTTAGGTACCCATTCCATGAATGTATCAATACGTGAGCTCCCCAAACCTAGTGGGAAGCATCTTTGCACCAGAATAATTGTATAATAAAATACTTCTGATCTTTGCATGTCTACAAATTTCTTCTGGCAGTTTTCTGAAACTTGAACACCCATCAAAATATGTACAGGAATTTCACACAGACATCAAGCCTCCAAGGCTATAGGGAAGACATGTCAAACTCATACATCCCTCTAGTTGTGAAGAAGTTAAATAGAATGAGTTTCCCAATGTATCAGTGAGATAAATAAGATTGGAAAACAGGATATGTGCAATTGTTGTAATGAGGTAAGTTTTTCTAATTCACAAGGGAGCTCTTGCAAACCCCCATAATTATCAAAATCGGTCGGAATTATGGAGGCCGACGTTACCGGTCCCTTCAACCCCATATAAAATAATGTTTTTTTTCCAATAAAAAATCAATTTCAATCAAGTGCAAAAATAATAAAAGTGATTTTTGAATAAAATCATTTTTTTTCTCAAATAAAGTGGCATTTTGGAGCGAGGAGGAATATTATAAAGGGGTGAATATTTTTGATTTTATAAAGAGGTGAAGATTCTTGATTTTCTAGGAAATTAAATATTTTTAAGATTTATTTAAACTTTATTTTATTATTCATTAATTGCACTTTAATCATTTATTTTCAATTATGTTATTTTAAATTATTTTTTCAATTATGTTTAAATATACAAATATTTGAATTTTTTTTTTAAACTATTTAGATTTTTTAGATATAATTAAACTTTATTTTACTAATCATTAATTGTGGATTCAATCATTTATTTTCAAGTATATTATATTACACTTTATTTTTTTTATTTTTTTATATTAAACATTAATTGTGGATTCAATCATTTATTTTCAAGTATATTATATTACACTTTATTTTTTTTATTTTTTTATATTAAACATTAATTGTAGATTCAATCATGTGTATCTTATCTTGAATCTTTTATTTATGTGTGCATGGATTCCATATGTTTTTATTTATATATGTATGCATTTATCCATTTTTATTTATGTGTATGGATTCATTTATATGTGTTCATATATATGCATAGATTCAATCTTATTTACATACTTAAAAGAACTAAATAGTGAATTTGTAAAATATATATTGAACACTAATGAAATTGAGCATATTCTACACTATTTATTACTTAATTATTATTTTTTTTAAACTAATACTTGGCTCAAGTTCTCTATATATTATCTACTAGATTTCAAGCAATCAATATTATTAAATCACGTTCATATGTACATTACGTAGTCAAATGTACAATCCAACTAGACTTAATTTCTTACTCTTTATCTTATGTTTGGTAGAAACTAGGTCTTATTTCTTCAACATTATTTTTTTATTTTCTAAATTTTAAAAAGTGGAGTTCAAGTAAAATGATCTAAATGGATGAAATTTACACATGTTTCATTTATTCAATGTATAAAGTTTAAGAATTCAAAATTAAATACATTTCATTAATTATATTTTGTTTGTTAAGAACAAGGAAAAGTAACTATATAACTTTTTTAACTTTCATATTTTACAAATGAAGTCTATTTATATATTTAACTCTAACATTGTTCTGCTAAGTATATATATGTATATAGATAACATCTAGAATTTAAAATAACTTGAAAGGTGTGCGCAAATATGTTTTTTTCTTATATATGGTACATTTGCATGTTTGTGTTCTTAGGTTCAAAGCACGAAATTTTGAAGATATGAATAATTTTTGCAATGGGGAATAAGAGGACAAAATCAAGGTTGTATGATCGTAAAAGGGATGATAAGATGAAAGGTCATACAAAACATAGTCAACAACAATCCATTGATGTTCAAGATCAACATGATGATGTTCAAGAAACATCTACTCATGTACGAGATGAAATTGGTACAGCCTCAAGTCCGAAAAAAAAATTTGGTATGGAAAATTTGATGGAAATAGATGAAGATAGTCTTTTCAATAAAACATTACAAGAAACTAGAGGAATGATCCACATGCTTTTATCAATTATTCTATGGTCAAGAGAGTCTCACTTGACATGAAGAAAATACCACTCAAATAAAAGAAGCTATGAAGAACATGTGGAAGTACGTGAATTCCTCGCTAGTATTGATAGGTATCTCTCTCACGTTTTTTGGCAGCGAACTTTGATCATGTGTTCAACTAAGTATGATATTGGTTTTATTTTCTAATTCGACTATCTATGTGGTTTCAGAACCACTAGTTTAAATGATATATTATGGAGGAGGGTTGGTTTATATGATATATGCCAAGATGATGGTGAGCATCGACTAAGGCAGAGAAACAATGAGCCCATAGTATTTGCAGGTAACCCATACAAGCCATTTCATGGGCATTATAGGTCCTAAGAGATACTCTTTATAAATTCTATTGAATTCACCAAGTTAATGTATGGACAAGCATATCGTTTCCATAGCCTTGGCAGTGATGAATACAATCCAAGAGACGAGAAGCTCTGAAATCAATCAAGACCTCATAATAGATAAAATTATATCTATTAGGGATATCTTATGTATGTATGTTTATGTATGTATGTATGTATGTGTATGTATTTTTATGAATGTGTATGTGTATGTCCTAAGATGTACATATAATTATTTTATGTGTATGTATGTATGTATGTATGTATGTATGTATGTATGTATGTATGTATGTATGTATGTATGTATGTAGGTAGGTAGGTATGTATGTATGTGTATGTATGTAGGTAGGTAGGTAGGTATGTATGTATGTGTATGTATGTGTATGTATGTGTATGTATGTATGTATGTAGGTAGGTATGTATGTATGTGTGTATGTATGTATGTGTGTGTATGTATGTATGTAGGTATGTATGTATGTGTATGTATGTGTATGTATGTGTATGTTTGTGTATGTATATGTATGTATGTATGTATGTATTTATTTTCTAATTTTCTAAACTAGTATGATACAATAAATACAAAAAACTAATTTGCTATCAAAAAACTAATTTTGTATCAAAAACTTTTTTTTTTTTAAACATAAATTAATATGATACAATAAATACATTTTTTTTTAAAAATTAAAATGGACTTACCACTGAAACACTTTCGACAGGATCATTGTTGTTCTTCTCGCCCTCCCACTTAACTCCAAGCCACTCAATGCAAAATCAGGGGCTTGGGCAGATTTTTGGGTTTATATAGCGTTGCCACGCGAGTACTACATGGCCGCCAAATCAGTCCAACTGGAACAAGTACTGTTAGCCTGAAGTGCGACACAGATCCCTGCGATCACCCTTATGCAAATATCTCTTTCTTCTTTGTTAATAATGCATCCCTCAAAAGGATCCCTTTAAATTTGTTGCTAGATATCTCTTTCCAATTATCGTTTCCTTGCTTAAAGAAATGAAGCATATTTGGAACTCTTTCTCCCTAGCTTCAAATGCATGCATTATCGATTAGTGGGTATCTTCTTGGTGTTAAGATGGGTTTTGTTGCTTCTATCTACCTTAAGACATCAACATAGGGGGTGGGGTATATATGCGACCTCTTGGTTTCATTCTTGACTATCGATTATCATTATGGGATTGTTGCATACTCATGTTTCATCCCTATTTTATCCATCATTTATGGGATTATTGCATCCTCATGCTTAACCCTCATTACATTTATCAACATGGGATTGTTGCATCCTCATGTTTCACCCCCATTTTATACATCATTTGTCTTATATGGGGTGTTCATTCTTGAAACCAGACAAAATAAAGTCTTACACGAATGCTTCATCCCTGAAACCAGACATGCATAACATAACATGCATTTTCTAGTGTTGGATCATGGTTTCTTATTCTTTCAATTGGTGTACGTCCTTGTTCTTTCTATTAGTCAACTTGTGCTCTTGCAATAAAATTTTAAGAATGATATTAGTGGTTGACACATTTTTATTATCGACGTCTCATCAACTAGGTGACTTGAATTTTTTTATTTAGTACTAACATTGTATACTCTTGAGTATACTTGAAGGTTGCTTGCATGGATTGATAGGATCCTACTCTTGGGGGCTTGATCATCCATCGGTATTATCCTATCCCTAGTTTGTCTTGGTCTCAAATGCTCCATCTCTCATCTTTCTCCTTTACCAAGAGTATGACCATAACATCATACTCTGATAAAATGGAGGCTAATGTAGCGTCGTAAGTTGTGTATCCTTAATTAGGGTTGCACAATTTCATGCTTGGATTACCACCCACCTTAGTGTCTTGTATTTTGCATTTTAAAAGTTCCTTTAGGAGTTAAACTTAGTAATTTAATTACATCTAAAATCCTCTCTCATCATTCCACACATTATAAAATTGGGCCCTTAACCCTAAGTGTGGCCCCTTTTATTTTATCTTTTTTAATCAATTAATCATTAAGCCATAATAAAGTCCTTTTTTAACCTTGAAGGCTCAATTTTGCATATATAAAAACCTTGGATTGACGCACCAAGATGGATTTGACTTTTTAATCATGGTACCTTGCATCCCTAAAAAATTCAAAAAAGTCATTCGGAAAATGGGGATTCACCCTGGTCCTGACTTTTTCTCCCTGAATTTTAGGATCATGTTTTGGTGGTATTATGATGTTTAAATCTTTCTTTGTGTGAAAATATATCAATTCTAACTCGGCCTAAAGTTGATTTCAATTATGATATCCCTATATAAGGCATCTCTCTCAATTCATTTTTCTACAACTACAATTTTATGCAAACACTACCATCAATTCAAGAGTAGATCTGATTCAAGGAGAAACAAGCTACATCAAGGCATCTTAAAATTATATTTCAATTATGATTTCATGATATATTTTGTGTGTTTTATCATGTTATTACATCAACACGTGAAACACTTATCATAAGAGCATTGCATCACCTATTGTAGGTGGCAGATTCGGGAGTCGTGCAAGTGGAAAAGGACAAAGGAGACTGAGACAAAGTGAATTGCCTTTTGTAGAAATTCTGGAGACACCTCAAGACCAGGGCGCCCACCGCCCTTGTCCCAATAATTTCTCCCAAACTTTCAGGTACATGCTCTAATCCTCTTCTCTTTCTCAAATCTTTGTTTACAACTTTGTTTTATTTTTGCAACAATCCATTTTCATCATTTCATTTTAATTTCTCATTGTTGGTTATAGATTTACTACTTGCAATTCAAAACATAGTTCAAACACAAGTTCAACTCAAGTAAAAGTGAAAATAGAACCTCAATCTACATTCAACCCTCTTCTTAATAGAATTGAGGTTGGATCTATTGAGTTGATCCTCCTTTTAATGCACTGAATAATTTTGCTAAATTGTGGTCTTACCCTACTTGGTGAAACCCTAGTTCCAAATTACACTATTACAGAAGGTATTACATAAATTAGGCTTACCTCAAAGTGTCTTATTTAAATATCAAGATGAAATAGCAATTGGTAGGATTTGGGACACCGAAAAGTTTAAATTTGGCCTTAATTTGATCATTCCTCAAAGTAGTGGATCGGATCATATGATATATCATAAATATATGACTACAGTTTGACACTAAAGGGGCCAAAAATATTGCTGGAAATAGGTATGAAGTGACACACTAAGGTAAGGACCCAAAAGGAGTGTGAAATTTTGAAGGGTTACAATTCACAACACTTTAGTTTGTTAGAATATTTTAGGACAATATATAAATATTATTTGTATAAGAGTTTATAGGTATGTGAATTGTTAGAACAACTAATATCCATAGGGAGTGGTTCCTAAAATTTAGGAGATTAAACTCACGTATATATGTTTGCAATAAATCGAACGATATAAGAGATTTAAACAAAAAAATCTTATTTGTCTGCCAATCCCTACAAAATGGAGTTAATGAGATTAACAATATTAAAAAATTAAAGAAAATGTATATTCTTTAGTAATCTAACCCATAATAGAGGCAATATTGAAAATATGATAATAATATTATTGAGTTCAAGTAATGTTTTATAATAGTTAGAAATTAGGATCTTAGGATACTAATCATTATAAACAAAATCATAAAGTAAATGAAATAAGAAACATACATGAATAAATGTACACAATACAAAAGATATACATGGGGAAAACCATTTCAAGTAAAAAACCCCATAAAGCATCATTTAATTAAAACACTTACAAATATAGTCTATCATAAAATAGACATGAACCTGGGGATACTCCTCCAATACTTCCACATGGCCAATAGTACCTCTTGTGCATAGTGATACAACTCACCATAAAGCTCCAAATTTTTATACAACTCTCAAATGAGAGAGAACCTCCATAAATATAGGATGACGAGTGGCCTCACTAGTCACGCCTTTCCAATAACCCCCACTCATAAATAATTAATAATCTAATAATTATTAGATTATAATTATTTCAAATGGGATATGCTCATAAAGCATATAATATATAAGGTTTTATAACCTTATATTAGAATATATAAATGTTATAAGGATGTGATCGATAATAACATTATGTTCTAACACTCCCCCTTAATGTTAATAGGGGATCACATGTCCATTTCCATAAAATAAAAAAAAGATTTACCCCAGTAATGTAGGACTTCTTTGATAGTGATAAACAAGGACACAAATATATGCCAACATGAAGATCATGCATTCCGGACTACATGAAAGTCATCTTGTCATAATTTATAATCCAAGTGTTTTAAAAATGATGCTATGAGGTCTTTAAAAATTATATTGGAGCCGCAGTCTCCTCAAATTAGCCTCTCCCTAGGTTCATTACATAGTGCTCGTAGGACTTAATACAATGCTTTTACAAGTGGAAGATTTACAAGGAGAAGAATTTGCAAATGCACATAGGACTTCAACACAAATGTGCCTATAGGACTTACTAATGCCTACCTGTAGTAATTAAAACAAAAAAAGGGCTTACATGTGCCTATCTAGAGGCTTAAAGGACTTACTAATTTCTATATAGGTCATATTTCATACCTATTAGGACATATGCCTACCCGTAGGATTTAAAATCTAGGATTTAGCCACTAGGTGGTGTCATTGACATGCAAACTCCCCCTCAATGGCATCACCTAAGGCCAAGCATTATTTGAATTTGGAGCATATAATGCCTAAAGGTCTTATGCCTCTTAGGTCTTAAATCTAGGATTTGGCCACTAGGTGGTGTCATGTACACTCCCCCTTAATGGCATCACCTAAAACCAATCACTGCACAGAGGATTTCAAAGTGATGGCTAAAATTCCAATTTATAGCATGTGCCCATGATCTTCAAAGTGTCTTTATTATAGAATGATTTCACTTGAGTGAGGCGCCCATGATCTTCAAGGTGTCTTTATTATGAAATAATTTCACTTGAGTGGTGTGCCCATAATCTTCAAGGTGCCTTTGTTACAGAATAATTTCACTTGAGTGATGTGCCCATAATCTTTGAAGTTCAACTTGAACTTTAGAAATGATATTATTTGGAAAGAGTAAAATAACTTCAAGTAAGATGGTACTTTTACATGTATCCAAATGGAACTCTTCCATAAATCTTCAAGGTCATATTGATTCTTCAGGAGCTACACTCATATTTTTCCCATTTGATTCAAAGATTGATAGAAGATAATCTTCTTATTAAAGTATTGCATCATCCATTTAATAACACTTGCACCATATATTTTCAAGGCATAACCTCGCCATAAAAGAAACAATATAGTTAGTAACATAGTAGTCAATTAAATTTGATTTTTGGTGCAAAGAAAGAACATAATATTATGTGTTTGTTATTTGCCAAAGATCATATAATATTCCTCATAAATGTAAAATATAGTCCAATAATTTGTAGCAAGGAGATTAAAATATATTTCATGAGAATAACATGAATAATTAGGTTTTTTTGTTTGAAATACAACATATTCATGATACTACATATAGTAATGATCCCAAAAAAAATTAGGCAACGAGTGAGCTATCCTTTCTAGGTTTGCTCCCCAGACAGTTTATAAGGGCGATAACCACCCATTATAATGATCAATATAGTGTGTTTTATTTATTATATTATGATTAAAAAATGGATCAAATACAAAATAGAATAACAAATCTCTTTTATCTCCAAAAAGGATGTTAGTGAGAAATTTATCAATTTGAATTTACTTATGCATATTAACTAGCTTGTACATTTCATAAAAAAATATTATAAGACGTCTTTAATAAGGAAGTTGTGATGTATCAACACTTAAAATGAATGGTCTAGGAAAGTACAAGTCTACACCACCTCTTATAAAATTCTTAAGGAATGTATCACACATCACCCCTTTGTATAATATTGTAAACATTACTCCAAAGAATGTGTTTGATGACAAAAAAAATTAATCTTACATTAATCATAGACAATGCAATTTTCTTACATTGAAAACTTTTAATGATAAGATTATTTACATATATGTGAAGTGTACAACTAAAATATATTTGACATTTAAGGTATAATGTGACACATAAAATCTTAACATTGTAGTATAAATTGGTGGAGATTAAGAGAAGCAAATTTAGTGTGGGATTGGAACCTTACCCAAGTCACCAAAAGTTTCTATATGAACGCTCTCTTGGATTTTCATAATATTAGGAATTCAAGTATGTGGTTGGAATGTTCAAAATGACACACCCTACCAATGAATTTTTGCCAACTCTTTTGTAGGTCTATTTTTAATATATAGATAGCATTATAAGTGATCCGATAAAAATGTGTTTGCATTGACAAAGGATGGAGGATTAAGAAACCAGAGGAATGATCCACATTCTTTTATCAATTATTCTATGGTCAAGAGAGTCCCGCTTGACATGATGAAAATACCACTCAAACAAAAGAAGCTATGAAGAACATGTGGAAGTACGTGAATTCCTCACTAGTATTGATAGGCATCTCTCTCACGTTTTTTGGTAGCGAACTTTGATCACGTGTTCAACTAAGTATGATATTGGTTTTATTTTCTAATTCGACTATCTATGTGGTTTCAGAACCACTAGTTTAAATTATATATTATGGAGGAGCGCTGGTTTATATGATATATGCCGAGATGATGGAGGAGCATCGACTAAGGCAAAGAAACAATGAGCCCATAGTATTTGCAGGTAACCCATACAAACCATTTCATGGGCATTATAGGTCATTAGAGATACTCTTTGTAAATTCTATTGAATTCACCAAGTTAATGTATGGACAAGCATATCGTCTCCATAGCCTTGGCAGTAATGAATACAATCCAAGAGACGAGAAGCTCTGAAATCAATCAAGACCTCATAATAGATAAAATCATATCTATTAGGTATATCAATTTAAACAACATTTACTTTGGTTTCTTGAGTTTGATAGAAAAAATAAGAATGCGATCTCATAGTAAAGAATGCAAATGGTTGTATTAAGAGGCCTCAGGCTAGTGACGATCTAAATGGTTAAGTTCTTGAATAAGAAATTAGTCATTTTTGTTCCCATATCTGGTGAACATATAGACTTGGAACTAATAAATGAGATGAATATGGTGATCATATGAGTGAGAAGAAATAAGGTTGTAAATGGTTCATAATATCGATGAGATAATAGTTGGGTCTAAGAAATGGTGGAAGATATCCGCTTTGTGTCTCAGTTCACAATGTCGTCGTAGTTATTCCATTTGCAGTGTTGACCATTCAGAAGGGTGTGTTCTTTAACATTGAGAAATTGTGTATCATGGAACCCAAAAAGATATAGAATCTAGATACGTTCCAAGCTCTGAGTAAAGAACAAGCTCTCTTTCAGAGAGGATATTTTACATTTGACTGAAGATACATTCCATGAGCATAACATTGTAGTCAAAATGGTCGATATTCCACTCATTTATAGCTAAAGATAAAACTAATGAAAGCAAATGAGGAAAGGTCATGACTTTAAGATAGTTTACCTTATGTTTACAATTAAGCTCTTCGACTTTTATAAGACAACATAGGGTGTTTTTGTTGAAGTGTGGGTCTTGGGATCTTCTAATAGTAGACAACAATTAAATCTAGTGACAATGGTAAAAAACATTAAGTCACAAGGCATAGCCATACCAAAAAAAAAGAACCATAGTGAATAGAGTTTGATATTGTGATGAAATAAAATATGTAATCATTAAAAGATAATAATCATATTATTACTTATATATTTATAATAAATATTTTTATATATTTTTAATTAAGTCTTGTGAATGTTTTTATATAAGTTGTTTTGTAACAAGTCTTTTGATGATCACAAGATTATATTTATTTTATATATCAAAAAAAAAACTAATTATACATGAAAAAAAGGTCATTTTAAGGATAAGGCATATAGATGTTCTACAATATATTTAAATTGGGACAATGATCTATTGATATGGGCATATAATCTATTTTTATCGCCTGATAATCAAACAATTGTAAATCACAATCAAATACTTTAGAGCAAAAAAAAGTTAACATATTTAAAGGATATCACCAAATATATTGCACAAATGGTATTTTGCAAGAGCATTGAGCAGTTTCCCTTTAAGTTCAACACATCTTCTAGTAAAACCTATCAAAATGATTAGTATAGCCTAATAGGCTCTGATACCATGTTAGAAATTAGGATCTTAGGATACTAATCATTATAAACAAAATCATAAAGTAAATGAAATGAGAAACATACATGCATAAATGTACACATTACACAAGATATACAGGGGGAAAACCCTTTCAGGTAAAAAACCCCATAAAGCATCATTTAATTAAAACACTTACAAATATAGTCTATCATAAAATAGACATGAACCTGGGGATACTCCAATACTTACACATGGCCAATAATACCTCTTGTGCATAGTGATACAATCACCATAAAGCTCCAATTTTTTATACAACTCTCAAATGAGAGAGAACCTCCATAAATATGGGATGAAGGGTGGCTTCACTAGTCACACCTTTTCAATAACCCCCTCTCATAAATAATTAATAATCTAATAAATATTAGATTATAATTATTTCAAATGGGATATGCTTATAAAGCATATAATATATAAGGTTTTATAACCTTATATTAGAACATTATAAATAAATGTTATAAGGATGTGATCCCTAATAACATTATGTTCTAACAATAATACGTTGTGAAAATTCTTATAAAGAATTACATTCTCATGACATCTCCAACTAACACAACTTACCTATAGGGAAATAAATATTTTGATAATATTTTATTAATAAACCACAAAGTCACTAAGATTACTTAACCTTAATATTTTGACATCCTTAAAATTTAGATATCGTACACAACAAAACATGCTAAGAAAAAATACAAGTACATATTATCTAAAAGCTTCTCTTTGGAAAAAAAACTTCCTAAACTTTGTAGAAATCCATCAATTTATCTCATATCCCTCATAAAGGTGCAGCTCTTGAGCTGAATTCACAATTTATTTCACATGGTTCTCTCTTTTCAGTCACAAAGAACATGACAAAAATCTAATCATATACAGATATATCCTCCTGATAAAACATACGAAAAAATAGAAATCTAGCACTAATTTAACGCTGGAGATGATGACACAACGCCAAGGCCTGCGTAGGCAATAAACAGTATCAACACAACAAAGCTATCTGCTGGAAGGTAACTGCTAGCACCAAACAAAAGCAACTCCAGAGCAACTGGGACCAAGAATCAACACACAGACCTTAATTTGCTACATCTAGCACCAAATAAATCTTAAGAATAATCTCAACCATAGATCACCAAATCAAAACCAAAACTTTCCACACCTTCTCTTCTTCAAAACTTCCTTATATCTTTTTATTTTCCTCTCTGTCCATATGCATTCCTTTTTCTTTCTATCACCTTTGATGCCCCTAATGAATTCCATCCGCTTCCTTACTTTCCATCCCACCACTTTCTCCTCATTGAATGCCTCAATCCTTCTTTATACAGAATGAGGACTCCTATTCTAGGAGGTCATCATTAGGCTCAGCCGTCAATTTTTTTTCTTTTAACAGTCATCACTAACTAGTAGGACCTTACCACCACCAATAAATATTCCAACTTGCCACTACTCAATGCCAAGAAAATCCTCCACTAGCCGCCATCAATTAATTCTTATTATGTCGATGGCATTTTAAGGGTGTTACCCGCCATAACCACCAGCAATAACTTCACACCATTTTTTCCTAGTTGTGTCCAGTTTTAAATTAGTCGCAAGCCAGCTATGCTCCTGCATCACATAGTCTCCAATATTTAGACTTAGATGGATCCATAACCTAATGAGAGTTGTGTAATGACATTAATTATCTTATCGAGTTGAGAAAAATATCACACTACCATTGCAAGATCTTGTCAAGCTTGCCTCTGGGTTTTGGGACACTTAGTACTCTAGAAATGACTTATCAAGGATTAGATAAACTAGAGGAATACTGCCTTGGACAATTTAAAAAGTTTACTATTGTATGAGTGCCATAGTTTATGCAAATTTCAAGATAGTTTTGGTAAGCTTGGTTGCTTGGAAATGATAATCCTATCAAATGCTCTAATTTAGTTAAACTTTCTAATGACTTCCATTGTCCAGGTTGGACCTTTCATAATGTGAGAGTTTGGGTGATAAAATAGATGGCTAGTGCAGAGACTATCAGGAGCTTGTGGTGCCTTGACATTTACAGTAGTGAAAGAATGATACATACATTGGATGAAAATGAAAAGGCAAAAGAAAGAAAGAAATTTGGTGGTGGTAACAAACTTCCCTCAAGTATTAACTTGAAATTGTTGTTGGTGAAGAATTACGTCAACTTTTTAAATTATCTAGATACTCCAAACTCTCTACTCTCAACTGCAACACCTGTAATGCCCCGTCAGGAAACCCCGAAGGGATTAAGCCATAACACAAGAATAGGGTGCAATGATTTTTTATTTTTTTTAAAGTTACACCACATTAAGATACAACGAGATATCAAAGATTCAGATTACATAGCGGAAGACTTCAACTAACACCTAAAGAGTTTCCCAACGAGATTACTTAAATTTCACAATTCACTTAACTCACACGATTAATCCAATAAGCTAATTATTCTTAACAACGAGATAATTCTTAATCAGGATAATTTCTTTTAGAAGATGGAAATATAAATCGCAAGCAAAGATTCAACCATAAGATCTATTCATAATCTCCATTCAAGCTTTCCATTTAAAATTACAAGCCATACATCTAAAATCCTAACACACTAGAATTCCATCATAAACATAAGAGATCTATTCAAGCATACTTCATTTCCTTAACAAAAACTGAGTATATTCTATTGTTCTAAGTTACATTCTTTCATATTCCAACTTATTGCATTTCAAAAGACGATTGCATACTAGCATCTACAATAAATCTCATCTAAACCACTTATGCATTCGATCAACATGGCATTCAAGAAAGGACTGAATATAAGCATTTAAAGTTAATTCCATTTATTCACTTAACCATTCTAACATAAGCTAATCATACATGATAAAGCTGAATAAAGGAAACATAAGAGAATACATCACGTAACACCATAATGATCTCGGAGTTCACCCCTAAAGGGCTACATCTCCGGGTCTGCTCAACTGCAAGACCCCTCTAATAATTAATAAAGTTAAGAATACAAGAGGTTACACCATTACAATCCGGCCATCAAGGCGAAATATAAACAATATACACACGACCGCATCGGTCAATGAATATATAAACGATCCCTGAAAGGAACAGGATCCAGCTGAACATAATCAAAGCTAAAACAAAGGTCCAGGAGAGCATCCACAAGACTGAGCCATCACCACCCAAGGTCTAACATGAAACCAATACTCACAAGGGCAGAGACAAAAGGACGACCCACAAAGGTACTCCTAACAGGACAAAACGACAACACACTAGCGAACGTAGGGACAAGTGTCATCACACAACCTGGTATGGATACCATGGCAAGTCTTCATAGGTCTCAGCCCCATACACTGGGTTACCCTGGCAACCTTATCCGAGCTTCCGGCCCATCCAAGCCTCATGTGGACCCACACATCCTCTCGTGAAGACAAGGATGATGGTTTGCCATTTCAGGCCTTCTCACAGCATGTCGAATCTATGATAGCACTCGTCTAATGTGTGAGGCACATTTATCTTACTTAGAAATTACATTCTAATCTACTTAAAGGTTATCACTTATTAGACTCACTTTCGACGGGTTACCCAGCAGCCACTTTGGGCGCGGCCCCCAATCGAAAGCCACTTTCCCATACGACACTAGACTAAACTCAGACGAACTCAAAACCAGGGAATACACATGGTCAGACGAACGGAGTTCAAGAAGAAGAGGACAACCATTTGGTCAAACACGACTCAAAAGATGAACACTTACTGACGGTACTCTAACTAGAGATCCGACCAACAACGGTCAACCACAAAACATCATTTGACATCCACACAAAGAAGAAATGACCAAATACGACACTACCACAGTACCACAGTCGACTCGGAATCGAGGACTGAAATAGGTACCCCAAATCAATCCATACGACAGGGTCCTACCAAACAAGCAAAACATGCCATTTCATAATCAAAAGCGAATATAGAAATTAAACTCGCATAGGAATATTCAACAGATACAATCCTTTCGAATTGATCTAAACATTTAAAGACGATCAAGTTTTCTACAAGATCTATAACAGATTACGGTTATCTACCTCATCTAGGAGTAGGTTGTTCTTGGTTTTCTAACTCTTGAAGGTTCAAAGCATCGAACAGACATATAAAGCCATAAAGAGTTTTTAAACCAAATTCATATTAATAAAACTCAGACAACCATTAATCTATTAAACAAGGTATTTAATCTCCAATAAACCATCATTGACATACTGGTTCAAAACCAACCTCTACAGTTTCATATTTTCACGCCCAGATGCATTATACGGATCACGGAAATATAATTATAAAAAGAGCGTCTAAAAGAAGATAATCATTTCCAAAAGCATATCATTTAAATTCAAATACCCAACGATAAATATTTCACTTACTTCTCAATTACCCAAATGATATGTTCTACGATAATATTTAACATCATCAATTAGTAATTACATCGTATTTCAACGATTTTCCAATAGCATATTATTCTCTATTTTGTTTTTAAACAATACTACCTTAATTAGCCAAATGCTCTAATCAGCTAGAAGGTAAGATCTAGATTTATTAATCCAAGATCAATAAGAATATAAACAACAATATTCAATTGCGAAATAACAGTTTTAGAACTTAATCAGAAAGAGAGCATAAGTCATGAAATGAGATTGAATAATTAATTCACCTATAAACTCCATTATAAAATAAATCAATATCCAATTAACATTTATCAAGATTAATGCTACCTTAATCATAATTAAGAAACTAAATAAAACTTAACATTGAAAATAACTTTCATTAAAATGATATTAATATCATATGCATTTTTTTTTTAATGATAAAAAAATACATAAAAAAAAAAACCATTTTATACACCATGTTTAAAACAAAACAAAAACGCATTTTTAAAAAAAAGAGAGAGGCGAGGGCGGGCCGTGCCCTAACCCTAGCCGGGGAAATTCTCATGCGGCGGCGCCACTGCGGTGCCCGCAGGCTCCGCGGCGCCCTGCGGCCACCGCGGCCCCTGCAGTCACCGCAGTGTGCCGCGGCCCAAACGGTCTGCGAGCAAGAGCAAGGGAATGGGGGGAGGAGTAAGGGGAACGTGCGGGGGAGGGGAGGAGGAGCGGGTGGAGCTCCGCTCCCCGCCCTCCAAACCCCAACCAATGGTTTTAAAAACCAAAACGCACAGTGATAAAAATATAATATTTTTCAAAGATTTAACGCACAGGGGGTATAAAATAGATATTTTACACAGCGCTATATAATTTAAAACACAGTTCGAAATTCTCTTCTTTTTTTTTTTGAAACAACAACGAAATTTGTTTTGGGTATCAAGTTTTTGTTGATGGAATTCATCCATTCCAAACACAAAAAGGGGTTTCCAAACACCCAAACAGCAATGAGGAATAACACACCTCAATTAAAATTTCTAGTCAAACTCATAATGGACAATCAAATTGATTTTTCAATAACAAATTCATTTCTTTCAACCAAAACAGTAAATGTTTTTGGCAACAAGAAAACAATTCAGAATCCTACCTTCACACGCAATCCTGGAATAGCTGAAGGAGAGCCCACCTGTCAGATCCAGCAAAACTTTCTTCCTCCCCAAAACCCCCAATTTTATCCAAAATTCTCTTCCCACCAAAAATTCTCCAAAAATGTCCATCTTTTTAAAATTTCCCCAAATTTTGAGTTATATGGAAGAGTTGACCAAAATTCCATTTTGGAATTAAAATTTTTATTTAAAAATAATTCTCCAATATAATGCTTTTCTAACTATAGCAACAAATTAACTTGCTTTACAAACCCAAAATTTTCCTCATTTAATTAAATTTAACCTTTCAAATTTCAGAATCCAACAGAATACAATTAAGTCTATTGCGATAAAATACAAAACTTTCTTTTCAACAGCATATTCAAAATGCATTTAATATTCCAAATCAGTCATTTAATCGAACTTACTCCAAATTTAAAACGAGCAATCCAATATCAACGAAAATCGCATAACGAAAACCTGATTAATTTAATCCATTAATCTTCAATGCACAAACGCATATTTAATCAAAATAATTACTAAGGACTAATTAATCAATTTAACCAGTCACACCACGCACGCAAACCGAGGAGGACAACCAAACAGACGACTCGCAAACCCAAACAGAAAGGGAATACCGACGATGACTGGCGATGCTCACCTGAGCACGACTAGGGTCAACTAGGGTCTTACGACCACCTAATCCAACTCTAAGGATAAAAGAGGTATACTCTAACCTGCACATCCAGGTGAAGACGAACCTCGCCCTCATGCGGCGTTGTACCTGAAATTTCCTGCAACCAAGAGTCATACGTGCATACATATATAAAATTTAATCAAAGCATTAGCCCGATATTAATACCACGAAATAGGTACACTAACAACTTGCATACAACTAGTGTGAAAACCACATCAATAGCTATGCGTTAAATCAAACATCTGACTATAATCATTATATTAAGATAACTAACCAAGATTTAACCAAGATTAGGAATTGATTAGGGCAGGGGTACTACAACACCACCTACTTATAGCTTAGATATGCCCTAGGCCCCAATTTTCACTTAATGTCAATATACCCCATAGTTGTTATTCATGGTGGACCTATTAGGACCTCTTCAAAAAATTATAAAATCGATCCATCTCTTGATCCAATTTGTAATCTCGCCCCAATTTTGTCCTTACATGAGAAAAAGGTCTTGTGCAGTGTTCCACAGGGACGCATCTCCCCAAAAAAACCATGAGTTTCTGAGACAAAGACGTTTCTTGGATGGGGAGACGGATCCAAAACGTCTCTCCCCCGCACCTCCACCTTTGCCACATCTCTCAGCCAGAGAAGAGACGTTTCTTCCATCCAAGAGCGCAGGAGAGACGTCCCTCTGAGAAGAGACGCTTGGACATCTCTTGGACGCCTAGACATCTCTCAACGGGGAGAGAAACGCCCAGGTGTCTCCTGCAACAATAATAAAAAAAAAGTTTAAAAAATAATAAAACATAACAATGCCTTGGTAAACGTAACCCTAAAATGGTAGAAAGCTCATAAAAGAGACATTTAGTCTCATTTCAGTCATTTGCAACCACAAAAAAATTTAAAACATCTGATTTGCTTTAGCTTGGAAACCAAGAAGGTGGACTGCAAGTTGAATCAGCAAGCTTGGAAGAGGATTAGAGGAAGCTTCTTCATTCTTGCTGCAAGATTGAAGGTAGGCATTTGTCATTCTAAATTCCTTAGAAAGAAAATTTGTTAGTTGGTCAGAGTTTTTGATTCAAGAACCAAATTGCAGCCATTAGAAACAAAGAATTTTAGAAAAAAAAAACTTAGAAACTAAAAAAAAATTGTTTGCTTGAAGCTGAATATTAATAATCAACATCATTAATAATGAAGCTGATTATTAATATTCAACTTCAAACAAACAAAAATTTAAAATTTACAAACAGTTCAAATTTATTTGAAAAAAAATGTTTGCTTGAAAAAGTTTTGAATTTTTTTTTTAACATTGTTTGTTGCAGCATCATTATCACTATCAAAATGAGCTCTAACACCATGAGTGAGGATGAGGAGGTTGAGATTCATAGTGAAAATGAATCATCTAATGAACCTAGGACAAACGAAGTGGGGGCAAGTCAAACTGAAATAAGTTCTATTGGGAGTGGAAATTTCAACTGCCCTTCTGAAATCCTCAAAAAATGGGCCAAGTGTCCCTTTGATCCAAAATCACCCTTAAAACAATTTGCATCTAAGGTATGAGCAAAACCTAGGACAGTTGGGGACTATAGAAAGTGGAAGTGCAACAAGTGTAATCTTGAATGGTTTAGCAGGATTACTAGAACTAATGCTCACTTCCTTCTTGTTTGAGGCAAATGTGTAGAGTATGGAAGAAGGTGCATAAAAACATGAAGTATAGGGCTGAAATGTTAAAGTCATGGGGCTACAATGAAGATGAAGTGCATACGTCATGTACTTTGACACATAGGAATAGGGCTTATCAAGCTCCTGCAGTTACTTCTTGTACTTTGCAAACTCAAAGGCCATCAATTCCATCCAGTTCAGGGGCAACAAAGGCTAGGTGTAATGGTAAGATGGCTAGTCCATCTCCACAACCATTGACAGATTTATTTAATGTGCAAGCTAAAGATGAGGCAGATGATGCCACTGGCAAACTCCTTTTTGCCAATGGCATTCCATTCCACGTGGCCCACTCCTTATTATAAGGAAGTTGTGGTAAAGATAATAAGGGCAGGGCCATCATATGTACCACCTGGTGAGACTAAATTGAGGACAACATTCTTGGATCAAAACTATTCCAAGATTAATATTTTGATGGAGAAGATGAAGAGAAACTGGGTCACAAGTGGTTCCAGCATAGTCATGGATGAATGGGTAGACATTAGGCATTGTCCACTCATCAATATCATGGTTCCATCTATAGCAAGCCCTTATTTCCTTAGGGTTGTTGATTGTTCACGGCATAGATTGAAGACTCGTGGGAATCACCACGGACTCGCGAGTCCATTGGCGAGCCCAGTCGACTTGCCAAGGACTCGCGAGCTGAGTCCAGATGAGTCCTAGCACAAGACTCACAAGTCCGACATAGACTCATGACACATAGACAAACACCCAGCCACATTAAAAAGTGGTTTTGTTTTTTTCATTTTTAACTCATTTGGCATTCTAATTTGCTCAAAACACGTTTGTAGGGTTTGAAGGAGAGGAAACAAGATCAAAACGACAAAAGAGATCTAGGTAAGGATTTTTCATCTCTTTTTTTTCATTTCCATGTTTTGAAAATCAAAAAAAACTTGAAAAACAAGGGGATGTGCTTCCAAAAAAAATTCTATTTCCCTTTTTAACTTATTTCCTTTTTTTTTCTTGTTTTTTAATGCTATTTTTTCCATATAATTCATTATCATTTTTTTTGTTGATTTCCCACAAAACCCTACTGATTTTTTCATGTTAAAACAGCAATGGCAAGTTCAACTCCAAGGGCAACCCCAAAGCCAAGAAGTCAAAAAGACAAAGCATGGAAGTATGGGATACCAGGAAACAAAAAGGGTGAGGTCACTTGCACCGAATCTAAGAAATGGATGACTGGTGGAATCAATAGATTAATATACCACCTTGCACAAATACCTAGATATGGTGTGGAGATATGTGACAAAAGTACTCTGGAGAAAGGCAAAAAACAAAAGAAGCCATAGCAGTTGCAATGAATCCCACATTGTCCACTTCGAGTCCCCTTGGTCGCACTCATAGAAGCCCAAATTTATGTCAATCACTTTCATCTTTTGGTGAAAATAGGGTGAGGTTAGTGAGACTCCTCTTAGATCAGACCCTGTTTTTTTGTTCCACGCAATGTTCCAAGAGCAAAACCTTCACTTGAAGGTACAGGATGGAATAGAGAGAACCATGAACAAGCAAGGATAGCAGGAGGAAACTTTTGGTTTTACAATAATATACCTTTCAATGCGGCGCACAATGCATATTGGGAAGGTTTGGTTAATGCATTTACAGTTGCAGGTAAGGGGTTTAAGGCCCCAACAAGTAAAAATTTCAGTGGGCCATTGCTAGAGCAAGCCGTAAGAAATGCACAAGTTGTGGTTGATGATCAGAAAAGATTTTGGAGGAGAAAAGGATGCAGCATTTTATCGGATGGATGGACAAATGAACGGAATGGGACTCTCAACTTCTTCGTGGCTTCAAATGGTGCAAGGGTATTCCTAAAGTCTATTGATGCATCAAATGAAATAAAAAATGCAAAGACTTAGTGTAATCTATTGGATGGGGTGATCCAAGGAGTTGGGGTTGAGAATGTTGTCCAAATTATCACGGACAACGCAGCTGCATATGTAGTTGCAAGTAGAATGCTTATGGAGAGGCATCCTACAATTACATGGAGTCCTTGTGTTGCACATTGCTTGGACTTGTTAGAGGACACTAGGAAGATTGGATGGTTAAAAAGGGTGGTTGAAGATGCAAAAAATGTCACCAAATTCATCTACAACCATACTTGGGTCCTTGCTTTGATGAGAAAACACACAAATGGCAAGGACATTGTGCAACCCGAAGTGACACAATTTCCTAGCCACTTCCTCACTTTGCAGAGCATTCTTGGTGTCATTCCTCATCTTAAGCAGGTGTTTGTGTCTAATGCTTGGTCCGGAAAAGCTGAAATGAAGAAGATTGTAGGCATTGTTTTTGATAAAAGGTTCACCAAAAGTGGAGAGGAGTTGGTTGGGGTAAGTAACAAACACAAACGTAAACTTTATACAAGATAATCTATTTGCTGATTTTTTTTTAGGGGTTAATTTTGTACTAATTTAAAATTTGTTTTCATTTTTTTAGGTGACAGAACCTTTGGTAAGGGTTCTTTGTATGGTGGATGGAGAAGGCATGCCAAGGGATTTCATTTATGAGGCCATGGATAGGGCCAAAGAGGCCATTTCACACTACTATGGTGGAAATACAAGAAAATGTGAAATACTTTGGCGCATCATTGATCGTGGGTGGACAAACCAACTCCACCAACCGACCACATGCCTTCGCCTGCTTCTTGAACCCGAAATTCTACTTCTCTAATTCATTTAGGGTTGATGAGGAGGTCATGGCAGGTGTTGTTGCATGCATTGTAAGATGGCACCTAATCCTAAGTTGAGAGACAAGATCCTTGATGAGTTGGAGGTGAGATTTGACATCTGTTATATCTTTATTTATGAATTTGGAAATGTTCATTGTTGAGTTTGACTATCTATTTATGAATTCAGAAATGTTCATTGTTCAAGATGTACAAGGGTATCGAGGGGAGACTCGTCTCTTCACAACAAGCAATTGATAGGAGAGGAAAACAACCAAGTAAAAAATTTAGTTCAATACTACAAGAAAAAAACTACAAACTTGATTGTTACATTTTTTTCTCAATTCTAATATTTCTAAATGTTTTTTTGTAGATTTATGGTGGGAGAATTATGGTGTTGGCACGCCTAATCTTCAAAAGATAGCCATTTGTGTTTTGTCCCAGCCATGTAGTGCTTCTGGGTGTGAACAAAATTGGAGTTTATTTGAGAGCATTCACACAAAGAAAAGAAATAAGTTGACACAAAAGTGCCTCAATGATCTTGTCTTTGTTCGATATAACCTTCGCCTTCGTGCTAGAAAGGTGGAAGGTGTTTCACATGAGGCCATTGACTTAGATGAAATTGATCCATATGGAGATTGGACCATCAATCACCAAAATGATAGTGATGTTGTCCTCCTTACCGAAGATCTTGCAAAAATAGAGAGGAGCAGCACAAGAAGCAAAAGCAGCAGGATTGGATAAAATGGAGGATGAAATGAGGACGAAGATGACAACTTTGATTTTGAAGAAGAATCATCTCACCATTTAGATACCTCAACACCTACTGCTACTACTACTAGCTCAAGGCTTGAAAATTTGAGCTATATTAGGAGAGCAAAGAGGAAGATGTAGTCTTCTCTTTAGTTTCTTCATTGTTGTTTTTCACATTTGGACATGTCATTATATGTAATTTTGTAAACATTTATAAACTTATGCTACTATCATACATTTTAAAATTTGAAACTATGAGTATGAATGATGAAATTTCAAATATTGTGTTTGGAGATCACATAAGATGTGTAATGTTTCAATTATAGCTCTTATGTTCTCTAAATGCATTAATTTATTTTTATTTTTTTGTAAAACTACGGGTTTTTTTTGCCGAGTCCTTTCACAAGTTTTTGCCGAGTCCAATTTTTTGGGTAGTCGAGTCTATGGCGAGTCCGAGTTTTCCCTCTTTGGTTCAAGGCATAGCAAGGATGCTCATTTTCAATTCCAGATCCTCACGAATGCTTTAGAGGTGGTTGGGCCAGAAAATGTGGTGTGGGTAGTGACAGATGTGGCCCACGTGTGTAGAGAAGAAGGGAAGATGACTGAGGCAGCATATAGACATATTTGGTGGACTCCTTGTTGTGTGCATGCCATGGATAATGCACTCAAGGAGATGTCCAGATGTTTATCTGCAACCACCATACTTCACATGCACTCTTTAGGACCTTCTCCAAGAAGGAATTCCTAAAACCTGTAGAGACTCGATATGCATCATACTTTATTCTCTTGGGGAGGATGCTTGAGTTGCAAGAGCCATTGCAACTAATGGTTATGACAACAAAATGGAATAGATGGCCTGAGTCAAAGACACAACAGGGGTTGAGGGTGAAGGAGGTGGTGAAGAACGATATCTTTTGGGTTGATTCCAAATATATTGTCTCCATTATTGCTCCAATCATCATAGTTATTAGATTTGGGGACTCTAATGCACCTTCCCTTGGAGAGGTGTATGAGTGCATTGATTCTATGCTTGGTCAAATGAAGGTTGTTGTGTGAGAGAAGGACCCTACATTGCGATTCTACAATGAGCATATTCGGTCGTGTTGATGTGTTTTTTATACACGACCAAACACAGAATAAAATACCTAAAGGTACCTTATCCTCTCTTGAACAAAGTTTCCTGACTGCTAAAGATCTCGCCGAAGGATCAGTCAGAGTAACTCCAAGGTTTTGATATGTAGGTTCTCTACGTGTGGATAAGCTCTTTATGGTATTATGTGATTTTGCTGGAATCACAAGGGGACTTACATTCGATGTCCTGAACGTCTGATTTGTTGGAATCACAAGTCCTATTTACTAATTGGAAGATAAAGAAATGGCAAAAGATACAAGGTTCAGGAAGTCTACTCTAAGACCTAGAATGTGAGAAGATGGATGAATGACTAGGTGGAATCCTACTGGGCTAGGTCTCACCATCAGGTTGAACAATTCAACACCAACTCAGTGCGATCTTCTAAGGGATGTTTCAAATATGTTCAAATCGTACACCATCAGACACTGATCACCATTCAAGATAATGCATGAACAACAGAGGTGTTACGACTCGGGATTAAGCTCGTTCTATGTCAGTTGACCACACAAGGCGCTCTTGCAGTCAGTAAAAGGCTAGTGGTTTGGACTAGGTGGATTCCATGCGAGTCCATTCAATAACTTCTTTCATTCAATTTAATTATCTATCATCTAAAATGAAGATTCAACAAGAGACCATGCATATTGCAAAGAAACAACACACTTCACCATAACTTCAATGAAAATGGAGTTTATTTACAATCAATGGCAACAATTTCTTGCCTTGTCCTCCTAATCTACTCTAATTGTTATTCTATCAGCTAACTATTCACTATTTCTAACTATTCACCCACTACTAACTATTAACCCTTACAAATGAGTAGTCAGGGCTTTATATAGAGAACCCTTTACAAACAAATGGCTCTGATTGACTTAGAACCAATGGCTAGGATTACAAGATAGAAACCCTAATTAGGGTTTGTTCAACAAACTTCCTTAGCCAGTTAGAAAATTACATTTCAGGAGTGAGGACCAATAAGAAGCAGGGGTAGGTACATCAAAGTTTGTGTCGCCTCCAGTAAATTAGGTACATTGAATCTGGTCATGCTGAGGTGGACCAATTTGACCAGAGGAATGATGATTGGGATGCCACCTTGTCTAATGCTTGTGACTTGGTTAATCCTTTTCTATCTCTGACGTGATGAACGATGTACTTCCTTTGCTTGATGAGGAAGTGCTAGCAAAGCCGTTTCTTTGTCATCTTGTGAAAGAATGAAGTTTTGAGGTTAACCCGAACTCCTTGAACACCCCTAGTCTTCCAATGCTTCAAAGCACCTTGAGTCTTCACTTTTGCATGTGGAACATCCTTGATGACGATGGACTGGAAGAGGTTGTCCTTGCCCTGGCCTGGCCTTCTATCTACAAAATAAACCAAAAGATGATTAAGGATACATAATAAATTCATTTAACATAGTATTTTCTACCTTAAATCATCAATAAGAGTTATCAAAATGAAGTTCTCTTGAAATCCCTCCCAAGGACAGCCCCCATAAAATTTTGCCCTAGACCTTGGCCAAGGACAGGACCTATTTGGGATTTTCGCCCTGGACCCTCTGGAAGGGTCAAGAGCGAAATTCTTGTTTAAGCTCAAATCCCATCATTTTATTGGTTCAAAATGCCTCCAAGACAAGCATATGCTATCTTTCTCTTGTCCAAAGCCTAGGAATCCATGTCTTGACCTTCATCATGAGCAAGTTAGGTAAAATTGAGAATTTCACCCTGGACCCTTAGGAAGGGTCAGGAGCGAAGCTCTTCCCTTAGCTCAAAATATTCACTTCTTTTACTCACAATCCCCTATAAGGCATGCTTGTGGCAATCTTTAAGCCCAATCTACCTTGATCATGGTCTTGGCCTAGCACAAATTTGAAAGAAAAAGGACATTTTTGTGAATTTCGCCCTAGACCCTCTGGAAGGGTCAGGAGCGAATTTCTAGTTTTAGGCTTGATCTTAAACTTCCTTTACCTCAAATCATCTTGCAAGGCAAGAATACCTCACTCCACCTTCAACCATGCCACAAGAATCAATGTTTTGGTTTCACCCAAAGAGAAAATGATGGATTTGAAGAATTTCACTCTGGACCCTTTGGAAGGGTCGGGAGCGAAATTCATGTTTTGCTTGTTTTCCCTCACTCAACTCCATTCCTCTCACTTTCCCTCTCACCTCTGGATCTATCTCTCAACTTGCTTGACAACATTTACTTGGCCTCAAAAATGGCTAAAAGGAGAATTTCGCTAAAAAACATGGCCAGGGATAGGACCTATTAGGGATTTCGCCTTGGACCCTCTGGAAGGGTTAGGAGCAAAATCCTTGTCTAAGCTTAGAATCTTCAATTTTGGAGGCAACAACCCATTCAAGGGCAATCCTAGGGGAATCCCCAACTTCTCCCACCTTGGTCTAGGCTTAGCTTGGCATAAAAAAGAAAGGAAAAGGGTGTTTTAAGGAATTTTGCTTTGGACCCTTTGGAAGGGTCAGGAGCGAATTTCTTATTTTGAGCTTATTCCTTCATTCTGCTCACTTCAATTCATCTTCAAAGGCAAGGTCGCGCCACTTCACACCCATCGAAGCCATAAAAACCAAAGACTTGACTTGCTTTGAAGGGAAAATAGATGATTTTAAGAATTTCGCTCTAGACCCTTTGGAAGGGTCAGGTGCAAAATTCATGTTTTTGCTCAATTCCTTCAAGTTTGAAGATCATCAACAAGTCAAATTCATGCCTAAAGAAATCTCCCATCTTAATTTACCCTAGCCCACACTTGACTTAGCATAAATTTGAGAGAAAAGAGTGGTTTTGTGAAATTTTAACCTGGACCCTTTGGAAGGGTCAGGAGCGAATTTCCCCCTCTAGGACAAAATCTCCACCTTTTATTGCTTTCAATCATTACCCAAGGCAATAACTGTCCATCTTTCTTCCAACATGCCTTGGACACTAAAAACTTGGCCAAACAAGGAAGAAAATGAGGTCCATGGAGATTTTCGCTCTGGACCCTTTGGAAGGGTCAAGAGCGAAAATCATGTTCTAGGCTTGATTCTTCATCTCTCCAACTCCAAACCACCTCAAAAGGCACTTCATCTTCATTTCCATCCACGCCATAAAGACCAAGGACTTGACCTCCTCTAAGGGAAAAATAGGTGTTTGCAAGAATTTCACCCTAGACCCTTTGGAAGGGTTAGGAGCGAAATTCTTGATCTTGGACAAAATCTTCACATTTTGATGCTTCCTTTCACTTCCTAAGGCAAGAACATGTCAAAACCTTCTCAATATGCCTTAGAAACTAAGATCTTGGTCTAGTCAAGGGAGAAGTGGGTGTCTTCTAAGAATTTCGCTATGGACCCTTTGGAAGGGTCAAGAGCGAAATTCAAGTTTTGGGTTGATTTCACACCTCTTTCCTCCTCAACTCACTTCAAACTTGATTTAACCAATTTCTTCTCACCACAATCAAGTCCACTTACCACCAAATTAGCTTGAAAACTTCGCCTTTTAGTGCCTTAGGCAAAATAGGGGGTCAAATGAGGATTTCGCTCAGGACCAAGGCCAAGGACAGGACCTATAGGGAATTTTGCTCTGAACCCTTTGGAAGGGTCAAGAGCAAAATTTCCATTCTAAATTGATTTTCACCATTTCATCGCATCAAACCTCCTTTCAAAGGGTAGAAAACCTCAAGGTCACTCCAACCATGTCTTAGAAGTCCAAAACTTGGCCATATCAAGGAAGATAATGAAGGCTATGTGAATTTCGCTCTGGACCCTTTGGAAGGGTTAGGAGCGAAATTCCTACTTGGGCTCATTTCTCACCTTTTTCCTCCCTTTCTTGGCTTGAATATGACTTCTTAGGCCTCATCCTACCATCATCAAGTAAAATTTCTCTCAAAGTGGCATTTATTTCAAGGTCTAAGTGAGAAAATAAGGTCATTCAAGAATTTCGCTCTAGACCCTTTGGAAGGGTCAGGAGCGAAATTCATATTTAGGCTCAAATCTTGACTTCATTTCTCACATTTCTTCATCCAAACAAGTGTTTTGCCCTCAATAATGCCTGGGAATGAGTTAGTTCTAAGTTTGGGTCAAAGTAGAATGTCTTATGGAGAATTTCGCTTTGGATCCTTTGGAAGGGTCAGGAGAGAAATTGAAATTCGCTTTGGACCCTTTGGAAGGGTCAGGAGCGAAATTTGACATTTTGGTCTCTCCGTCAAGATTCATGTATGGAATATAACATTTAAGTATAAGTGACTTATACTTTAAGTTATATTCCATTTATACTGTCAACATGTTTGAGAGTAGTTTCGGACCTCCAGGAGTTATAATGCAAAATCTAGTTTTTGGAGGATTCTTCAATTTTCCAGACTTGGTCAAATTTTAGGATCAGGATGACATTCCAGACTTAGCCAAATTTCAGGGCATTTGAAGATCAAGATGACATTCCAGACTTCATCACTCACAAACTTGACCTAACTCAGACCTTCAAAGAGGATATTCACTCACCAAGAAAGACACAATTAGCAACAAGAGCAAAACCAGGCCCTAACGAAGACTTTCAAAGAAACCCTAACCCGGAGCATCCACTAACTCACCTTTAGCTAAAACAGAGCCTGCTATCTTAGTGATCCCTCTGGCAACACTCATAATGCAAAGACTAACAGACAAAACCCTAAAAGACCTAGAAAAACAAACCCCAGAAAGCAAAAAGTAGGGGTCCCCATTTGCAATGGGGCGATGTGTCAATACGTCACAACATCTAGCGCCACCATGAATAAATGTTCCTAAACATTTCAGAGATAAAGACTCAATTGACACTTAGAACCTCCGGAAAATTCAACCCAACTTATCAAGAGACTAGAAAATGCACTCAAAGTGGAAGGATAATCCTTAACCAAATCCAAACACTTAGTCTTTGATTACCCAGGTGTGTGCAATTGTATTCATTCCTCTCGACAAGACAACTATGACCTTTAGGTTCGCCTGTGATCGGCTACGTAGTATATCTAAACTTCATAAGCATCCTGGATAGAGCCTCGCTGCCAGTCAGACGTCTATAGTCCCGACGAGGTTATCGTCGCAATCTCATGAACATTGCTCCATTGCTAGTTGGGCATCCATATAGCCGCGATGGAGTTACTCGCATGTTCCCATTAGCCAATTTTGATATTTCATTTCACTTTTTCTTGATTTTTCCTTCATTTTCTCATTTTTTTCTTTAGATATTGCTCTTTCATTCTGTCAATTCCTTTGGCTCGTAAGCAGTGAAGCTTACTAGGGTTTGAGGATTGCGGTGGCGCTGAAGTCAGATTTTAGATTTTTCACTAATCACAACTTTGCCTGAAAACCATAATGACTCAGAGTCTATTAATGTGTAAAGATATAGTAATCAACATCGGCATCAAGATACAAAAAATGATTCCCTTCCGAGGCAAATACAGGTCCTGATCAGTTGATAAAGCTGGAGAGGAACAGCCTCGAATTCCGAGCACTTCATGAATAGATATCTAAGAAATGAGTCTGACATAAGATCCAAGATGTTGCCAGTGTGTGAGCAACAACACAGACGCCTTTCTCACGAATGCAGGCTCCCACTCAAGACACCTAAACTAAAGCAAACGACTGACCCAAAAGAAAACTAAGTTAAAGCACACACCAAAAAGCAAACTATCTAAAGAAAGCAACCAACTAAACTACCTGAGCCACTCAAGAATCATGAGTCAAATGACTCAAGGCAAATTAAGAACAAGTCTCAAAAGACCTCTAAGCTAAAACACACGAACGGAAAACCTACTCTAAAAGCTATATACAAGACTCCTAGACTCGACACGACTCAAAGAAGTAAAATATGTACATGCCTTTCCATGATTTCTCAGGTTGTGCAACAGGAGCATGGCAAAAGTGATGGTTCTTAATCAAGCAAATTCATCCTTAAATACAGAAAAGCAAACTCTCACCATGTATTTCTCATACTCAAGCAAGTTTTCACTTAAAATGATCAACTGAGGTAATTCGTTAGGGCCATGATCAATCCAGATGCAAGTTGTTTTCCCAAAATCCCCATTATCAAAATCATAATAACATTCAAGGCAAGGATTAAGGAGAGAGACAACCTTGCATATTTTAGGCTTAGATGGAACTGCATTGTCGGAAGTGGGGTCACCGGATGCTTCAGGAGGTCGCCATTGATGATCAACTATTCCACGAGCATTCGCAATATGTTGACATTGATTTGGAGAGTCCTTTTGAAACAAGCTCAGCGCCCCTTTGAATAGCTCAACATTCTCTGTTTTCACTGAGATATCTTGCATAAACCAAGCATCTTCATGAAATTTTGTTAGCATATCTTCAAAAATGAGAGTCTCCTTGATGGATTGAGCTTCAAACATCTCCTCTAGCTGATCAAATATAATCTCTGGTGGCCTTTCTTCTTCAAGCATAGTCTCGGAAGGTCAGAGCTGATGATGGATCATATCACTCACAGTAACTTGCTTATCTTGAAAAAATTTGGGCAGTGATTCCATTTGTGTTTCCTCTACAAGATCTTTCAACACCCCTTCAAATATCATGAGAGTGAGGACATCCTTGAGTGCCCCCTTAAATTGTTCTTTATACCTGGGCTCACTTATGATGATTTGTAGCTCTTTGTTCAACATCTCAACTTGATTGTCTTCTTCAAGGATGCTATTTGATACCTCTTGCAATTCAATCTCAAGGATCTCCTTTTGTAGCATGAATGAAAATTCCTCAAGGAATGATTCCTTTTCTTCTTTGATTGCTTGTTCAACTCTTGGATCTTCCTTTATCACTACTGGAGTATCTTCAACTTTTGTTTCATGATATTCCTTTTCAAGTGCAAGGCGTGGCAAGCTATCCACTGTAACACTTTGTTCCTCAGGTGCATTTGTATCGTCAACGTACAACTGATCCTTCTCATAATCAGATGCTGGAGCAATGTCTTGTTCATAGGTTCTCCTGAATTTGGTTGCGAGATGTGCACCCCGAGATCTGTTCACAATAAACTCTTCCTTGGACAAAGTTGACATTCCAAACTGATTTCTGACTTGATTGATGGTCATTTCACATACTGAGAAAGTAAATTCAGAGTGAGGTGAATTGTGAATCCTACACCACAATGGAATTAATGTGTTTTCTAAACGCATTTCACCATTCAAAATAAGCTGACTCTCGATCATCCACAAGAAGCTCAGAAGAGGATCTTTGGTTTCTAGGACACTGAAATTGCTTTCTTCTGCCTCTAGTCTGGGAACATCCCAAAAGAAGATCTTTCCCTGCGCGGCTGATTCTATCCTTGATAAGTATTTCAAGCAATGCATTTCATCATGTTCATCTATCTCGTGGATTCGACACTGCCCTGGCCTTGCAAATTCGGACAATCTGTGTGGATAAATTTGTGTATCTAATCTCCACCAAAGTTGAGGAAAATCAACTTGTTGTTCCTCATGAAACCTCTACGTGTGGATAAGCTCTTTGTGGTATGATGTGATTTTGCTGGAATCACAAGGGGACTTACATTCGATGTCCTGAACGTGTGATTTGCTGGAATCACAAGTCCTATTTACTAACTGGAAGATAAAGAAATGGCAGAAGATACAAGGTTCAGGACATCGAATGTAAGTCCCCTTGTGATTCCAACAAAATCGCATCATACTGCAAAGAGCTTATCCACACGTAGAGAACCTACATATCAGAACCTTGGAGTTACTTCGACTGATCCTTCCGCGAGATCTTTAGCAGTCGGGAAACTTTGTTCAAGAGAGGATAAGGTACCTTTAGGTATTTTATTCCATGTTTGGTCGTGTATAAAAAACACATCAACAAAATTGGCGCTAGAAGGAGGGCATGATCACGATAAACGCCTGAACAGCTGATATCCAAATTTTATCAATTTCTGTTTGGGGGAGTAATTTTAAGGACTTTTCACCCTTCTCCCACGCTCAACAAAATTAGCAGTGCCTGATAGCGAATGCGAACTCTTGAATCCAAGGAAGATCAGTGGAAAGTCATCTTCAGCACTCGACGGAGGTGGTACAGAGAAGGAAGGTGATCGCTGAGTCATCAATTGGACTTGCAAAGAAAGGAAGAGCTTTGCACAGCTGGAACTGGTTGAGCTTTCAATTTGAATCTGAGATATTCAAGATCTCTCTTATTCCTGAAAATCCCCCCCCCCCCCCCCCCCAAAAAAAAAAAAAGTAAAAAACCAAAAATCCAAAAAAAGAAAAAAAGAAAAAAAAGAAAATCCCAAAAAGTAAAAAATAGAAAAAAATAAATCAAAAATCAAAAAACCAAAATGAAAAGATTTCTCTCTTGGAGTTACTCCGACTGATGCTTCGGCAAGATCTTCAGCAATCGGGAAACTTTGTTCAAGAGAGGATAAGGTACCTTTAGGTATTTTATTCTATGTTTGGTCATGTATAAAAAAAAATCAACAGGCTAATCATTCATCGTTGATGGGAGAAGCTCAACACTCCCTTACACATGGTTGCCTATGCATTGAACCCGAAGTGGTATGTGCAAAGGCCAGGTAGAATAACACCTATAGAGGATCTTGAGGTGATAGACGGATTCATTAATACAATTGACCAAATGTATGTCCTAAAGAGGCTAGCCAGATTCGTACTAAGTGAACAAAATTTGCCACTCTATGGGGATATTCAAAGGCGACGAAGATAGATCTCGAGATTATGTCAAAAGAGGACCCCAAGTTGTGGTGGACTATGCAAGGCCTAAATCTTTGATAACTACTCTAGCCATTCATTTGTTGTCCCAAGTTTCTAGTTCTTCTACTGCTAAGAGAAATTAGTCTACCTACAGCTTCATCCACTTCATTAAGAGGAAAAGGCTTACTTCTAGGAGGGTAGAGAAGATTGTGGCGGTACATAGTGCGTTCTGTCTCATTGACCGCAACACATCTGCATACAAGCAGGGTCCAACAACTAGATGGGATGTAGAGCCAAAAGAGCCAGCACCAAATTGATGATGATGTTATAGAGACAAGGTTGGTTGGTATTGGTATAGATGAGCTTGAGAATGTGGGGTCCAGTAGTTCGACTAATGAGGACATTGAGGAGGTTGGCAAGAAGCTTGGGGATGATTAGACTCATTGGACTCTACTTCTGGTGCTATTTAGTATTTTGTTTTTGAACTTTGAACTTTGAACATTGTTGAATCTTGATAACTTGATCAACTGATTGTAATTTTGATGAACACTAGATCGTCATTAAGATGATTATGAAATGAAAAAAATTGAAAATTTTTGTTCCAATGTCTATATTTGATATTTTGAACTAATTTTTCAAGTACTATATGTATTATGTCAGCCTCTTTTCTTTGTATGCTACTAAATATGATAAATGACTCCTCCATCTATCACCTGTCCTGGTTCCATATAAGTCATTCATCTTTTCGTGTGATTAATTCATGGCAATAGTTTTCAAAATCAAATGGTTGTTGTATTTATTCTCCAACTAACATGATATCTCTTGTGACCTAATCACACATCACCTCATCCCAGATAGGGACCCCCCTAACTTTTAGGCCCTTTTGGCCATTTGGTCTTGGTTTTTTGTGTGTTTTGGTGGCAGTCTTGTCAATCTCTCCGCTTTGCAGATGTTCGAGGGTCATTTGGAGTTGATTTGCTTTTCGTTTGAGCAAGTTTGGTGAAGTCTAGGGCTTGTTCTGTCTTTTCTAGGGTTTCTGCCTTTTGTCCTAGATTTTAGGGGTTTTTGTGAAGGTTTTGGAAAAACTGAACATACGATTGGAATGAGGACCCTTCAAGGAACCTCCCTGTAAAATTTGAGCCAAAACGGAGCAACTTTCTATTTTTAGAAAGTTCCTATTTTTTAGGGATTTTTTCGAATCCCGGAATGTCATCATTTTGCCAAAAATCAAACTTACTATTTTTAGTAAGTTCTATTTATAGTAAGTCATTCTTGTACCATGTCTAGGGGTCTAACGCTGACACTTTGAAGGTTTCTATTTTTGGAAAGTCAGTGCAGACAGGATCATTCGGGCAAGGCGACAAAGATCAGGCATTTGCAAACATTTCCAATTCCGAAAAATCAGAAAGCAAACAGAGAAAGCCAAAAATTGGTTAAGTGTTGGAGCCCCATGTTTGAAATAGAAAGCTCAGAAATTCACCCAAGTCCATGAAGGCACTTCAAAATCACAAGGAGATCAAAATGTTACGAGTCTGAAAGCTTAAAAGTTGAAAGAATCCATGCCAAAGTGAAAATTCCGCCCAGGTATGCAGTTGAGCGCTAAACACAAGTATCCAAGGATAGCATGGAAAGTGTGAGAATCCATGGCCAAGGCATTTTAGCGCCCAAGAGAGGTGAAAGGCGCCAAGTTGGGAGATAGAAGAAATCCTTGGAAGTGAAGTAATTCCCTCATCAAGTCAAAAATGCGCCCTAGTGCTAGGGAGGGAGCTAAACTCAACATCCCATGGAGAGCAAGGAATAACGACGGAATCCATGACCAAGGCAAAATCACACCCTAGACCAAGGATGGGCGCCAGAATGGGGAATGCATGGAGAAATGGACAAATTGCAAGAATCCTTCACTTATGCAAAACTCTGCCCCAGCCTTGTGGAGGGCGCCAGAATGCAATGTGCATGGAGAGGATGAAAAAGTGAAAATTCCATGCCTCCTGGAGAAATCAGCCCAAGGAGTTGAGAGGGCGCTCAAGGAGAAGTATCATGGAAAAAGGCAAAGCAAAGGAATTCCACGCCCAAGTCCAAATAGCGCCCAAAGGGAGTAGAGGGCGCCAAATCCACTAAGGCATGGAAGGGGGAAAAGACCTAAAATCCCTCTCCATGGCATTTTAGCGCCCAAGAGAGGTGAAAAGCGCCAAAATGGGAGATACAAGGAATCCATGGGAGTGTAGGAATTCCTTCCCTGAGGCAAATTTGCGCCCTAACAAGGACGAAGGTGCTAAAATGGCATCCTCATGGACAATGCACTAGTCAAAGATATTCTTGCCTCAAGTCAAAAATGTGCCCTACCAGTATGGAAGGCGCCAAAAGAGAGCATGCATAGAGAGAATGAAAAAGTGTGAATTCCTCCCTCTTAAAGAAATAGCGCCAGAATAAAATGTGCATGGACGGATAAGAAGTCATGAATTCCACCACTTGGTCAAAATTCCACCCTACTCTCTAGTTGGGCGCCAAAATCAAACATCCATGGAAGATTCACAAATTTAATGGAATTCCCCCTCCAGTGGTAATCCATGCTCAAGTTTGAAAAATTGAAATTTTGCCTAAGGCATGGAAGCCAAGGGGTCAAGGAGGAATCAAAAAGCAAAATTCCCCTCGAGCAAATTTTTGAATTTTCTATTTTTAGACACCAAATCTCGCCAGAATATGGAAAATTTTATAGATTCGGAATCATGGTGAAATTCTCTATCCAATGAACCTGGCTCCTAAATTTTAGGGGGGTCCCTAAAAAATAGGGATGTTGAAAAGAGACGTGGAAATTCCTTCAAAAGCAAAAGACAACAAGTTAAGATGGAATCAAGCAAATCCTAAGAAAATCCTTCAATTTCCCTCCAAAATTGGAAAGGGTGAAAATCAACGAGTTGGCGAAGAGAATCTTCCAAGTATGATGCATGACTTAGTGCATTTAAGGAAATTTCAAAATTCAAACTCTCTTGCATGGGAAGTTTCTTTTGCATGGCGCAGTAATTGGGGAAAGTATGATGCATCATGAATGCAATTGCTAATTTAATGCCTCCTAACTTACCAAGACGTTTTGAAGAATTCTATATAAGTTTGGAAAGGCATTTCATTTCTCACGTGCAAGATTCAAGAAAAAAGAGTTGAAGAAGTGAAGGGTGGTCATACTGAGTCTCTATTTTCATCATTTCCAAAGTGCTTCCCGGATGGCGGAATCAAGCAAGGCAGCTACCCTCTCCAGGCAGGCATTGATCAAGGCAGAAATGAAAGGTTTCCTTCCCCATTCCCGACTAAATTCAAGATGGGGAGAGATCAACGATACTAATTTGGGCACATTCAATTTGGCTACATTCAAGATCAGAATGTTCAGGACAGCAGGGCACAGTCCATCACCAACAGCTGTCAAAATTGTCAAAAGTGGAATTGTTGCGGCAGCTAGTTTTCCTCCTGTTATTCAATGCCCAAAATTAGTCCAGGAATGTGCAACACATTAGAATTTGGAGCGAAAGACAATCTCAATGCCAGAGGGCAAGCTGCTGGCAACATTGACTCCGGAGTCAATTGGTGATGCTTTCAGAATTCCTTCGCACTATTCCATGACATACAAGACCAGCAGCGGAGCTCAAGCAGTATATGAAGCAGGTCCTGCCAAGTGTGCTGATTTGATTAATAAACAGTGGTTGTTGAAGCCTAGGGTGTAGGCCTCCAAGATGCTAAAAACTCTCACCATCTTCGAGTTCAAGCAGGAGTATGTGGACCTAATAAAAATGCTAAGCAGAGTAATGGGGTGTTCACATTCTGTGAACTTTGAGACCTAGATGTTCTTCTACATAAGCAAGATCATGAATTCAAATGGGCTAATCGATTGGGCCAGATTGATCAATCACTACTTGCACGAACAATTGAAAAACTTAAGAGAAAAAAGGTCCCAGTCCTTTTTCATGAGCTCCTACCTATTCTATATGCTTGCGCGAAGGGGAGGATTTGATGGTCTGCCAGCAAGAGGAATTATGGGTTGCATACCAGCTCAGCTGAAAGTACATGAGTGTTATCCCCAACTGCATCTTCACAATGTCAATTCTTACAAGTTGGCGAATGACACCTTCACCATGTACTTGAAACAGCTTATGCAAAAGAAGTTGCACGTAAAGGTGTCGCCGCAAGCGAATGGCTTGGTCCAAAAGTATGGAGTTGCGTTCTTACAATTTCCTAAATTCACCTACATCAAGACGCAAGGATTCTCATTCCAGACATACAAGTTGCCAAGATACCCATCAGACAAGCTTGTATTGTTGGAGCTCATGACACAGTTAACCGCCTATGATCAGTTGCAAAAGAAGAAGAAAAAGCAATCAATTGAATTTCCAGTTCTCTTGGGTGACTTCATGGAAATATGCCCAAGCTTGGAAGCCGCTGAAAGTGCAGCAGGGGAATTGGCATTCTATCGTCTACCATTTTATACATCCAGGGCCCACTATGATCCTTACTGCCAAATCAAAAAGGTCGATGACGTCAAATTCATACACAAGTTTCACTTAGAAGATTATTGGGCACGTGCTGAGGAAGACCTTGAGGTCCAAAAGAGAATGCATTCCAGATTGCCCCTCGACACCATCAGGATAAGTGAAATTTATCAGGTACCAGATCACGCGAAGGAAGATGCAGATTTGATACAACCTGAATTTGAGAAAGTAAAGGATCAGCCTATTCAGTTGCCAGATTGGTCAGAGCCCGAGATGGCTGATTTCAGTATCTTAGCTAGACCGGTGCTGAAATTCACTAAGCATTGGATTGACAAGCAGATAAGGGAGTTGGTGGAGGGGAATGTTCATCTAACATATCAGCTAATGGGAAGTCTAGATTCCCACAGTGAGGCAACCGAAGGCTCTTCGTAGGTTCAGGCAGGAAGGGAAGTTCGGATGGTTAAAGGAAAAAATGCCCAAAAGAGACCAAGGATAGCAAAGAAGGATATCCAGCAGGAAATCCCACAGGAGGTTCAAAAGGAAGTCCAACAAGAAGAACCTCCACAAAAGAAAGCAAGGACGAAAAGAGAGCATTCACCAGCAAGTTCCTCGAGTGTGCAAGAGGTAGAGATGTTTCCACATACCACAGGTCCACTTCCAAAGAGCATTCTGGCACCAGATATACTCAGCATCAACGCTTCACATGGACACCATCGGCCAAGAAGTCAAAGCCAAGAAAGTCCCCCACACCAAGAAGAGGCCCGCCAGGATTGCTTCGTGGAAGCTATCCTTGGTGAAATGGAGGAAGAGTCACAGGAACAGGAGCACGTAGAGGATCATAGTCACTCCATCCCCGTTCCGGATTGGTTGGTAGGAAGGCTGAGAAGGGAATCAAAAGGAGAAACCGATCCTGCTCAGGTGTTGGAAGAATTGTTGAAAAGGATGGATTAGCCAACGGAAAGGAAGGCTCCCCGGAAATTTTCCAAGGTTGTCAGGGAAGAATCTGGATCCCGGACCTTGCACATTGCTGAGCCTGCAGTGGATAAAGACAGAAACAAGATTAAGCAAGAGGATTATGTTATCAGACAGTTTGATCTTGGTCATGCTTCCACAAGTCAAGTAATGGGAGACTTTGAAGAATCTTCCTTGGCCATGAAGGAGAAATTGCTGAAATCAAAGGTGAAATGTAAGCGGTTGAGGGAAGAAAATAGAGTCCTATGCGAGTACGTCAAGAATTTCAAAAGACCCCTCAGAGATGCGAGTCCTTCATTCACTCCTCCTTCCTCCCTCCCTAAGGAAGTGGTTGATGATGCAAAACTTATTAGAGCGATGGCACAAAGTTCTCGGGAATGGATAGAGGACGTTTATACTGAAGTCGGAAAATTCATTGAGGATCTAGCTCAGCTTCATTCAAAATTCATGGCCCTCCTGAGCAAATTAGAGACAGCAGAAGGATTATGGGAGGATGTGCACATTTACCAAGACTTAACCATTCCGCGACTCAAGGCTCTGACGAAGATTCCAAGGCAAATTTTGGTTGATGGGAAAGTGATTCAGGAAAATGAAGCTTATGACTTTCCCCGATGGTTCTACGTCGTCTACTCAGGAAAGAGCACCTTTGATAAATTCAATGTAGACTCCTTCACTTTGAAAGAGTCCTTCAGAGGGGTGCAAGAGGAAATCATTGGTGCGATTGAGGCATTGTTCGTGAGGAAACTCAATGACGGTGGAATAACAGTGAACTCCCTGAAATCTTAGTTGCACGATTTCTTCTTCGTAGGTTCATTCCCCAAGGAGCATTTTGCAATGTTTCTTCATTCTCCGGTATAATGAAGAAGACACAGGAAGTTATGATGGAGTGGGAGAGTTTAATTTCCAAGAGTGAGGAAGAAATTGCCTTGATGGAATTCGACATTGAAAATGTGCCAAGTGTCTCCATCGAAGCGCTGGAAGCTGTCGTCGGCAGATTCATTGCATACGCAATAAATAAGCGGGATATTGGTCGTCCATTTTTGGACGAGAATCTTTTGGTTGAATAGTAGTGGCGTATTTACTGTTGGGGGTATTTTGACTAAGTATGGATCCAGTCAATGCATGTCGTCGTCAGATAAGGAATCTTCTTGCATGCAGCCTCCTCATTTATGGTTCTACGACAGATTCTCTGTGCATGTCGTCGTTGCCGGGAGAATGGTGGGCATTTATTCCTTGCATAAGGGTGTTTGTTGTATTCTAGGCATAATCAACATCATGGTGCCGCATTTAATGCACTAGTGGGCGCTATTTTAGGCTTTGAATTAATTATATATGGGCATAATGGGTTATTAATTGTTGATTCCCACCTTGTTGCACCTTGAGTGGAGAATCTTCTGGGGTGAAACCCTAATTAGGGTTTGCATGGCCTGAGGCCTATATAAAGGGGTGACCCCCCTCATTTGTAAAAGAGGAGAGATTATTGTCTGAGATTGTTGCATCAGGATTGTGAAGTAGCCAACTTAATGCATTGTTCAATTTTGATGGTGTATTCTTGTTCTACTTTGGCAATCTGCATGGTCTTGCTCTCTTCAATTAGATTAGATTTGCTTATATGTTGTTAGAAGAACTAGCTTCGATCATTAGTAAAGATTGTTCGATCCGATGGTCCATATTGGTGATCTGAAAAACCTCCACACACCCTTTCAAGATTCCACCGCCTTCATGTAGTTGTGCTCTGCTAGAACGAAACGTGGTTTGATTGTGCATGAGTGATCCCGTCTCTTGTTCTTAGGATTAGATTAACTTTAGCATAGTCTTTTCTACCCTACTCTCATTTACTTTCTGCATAATTAGAAAATCCAAAAAATCCAAAACTAGGGCTTTCATTGCAAAACATCCATACAGAAATCCTTGAGCTTGCATGAGTTTATCACCTTCTTCAATTGAACATGCGTAAGGCCCCTTTGGTTATCAACAAACCCATCAAACCACTGAGTCATGTCCACGCACTGAAGGAACCTTGGAATTAGTCGTTTGAACTTTAAGCAATCCTACAATACGAACTAATCATGATCAAAAGAGGATAAGGTGATCGTTGGTAACTTTATTTTGTGTTAAACATTGTCATAAAAAACACGTCCACAATATCCTATGCCTCGTAGCTATACTTGGGTGACTTTAGTAGAGGTATTATTAATACAAGTTTCTGATTCATTTTGTAGGTTGGTCTTTGCTACTTTCAAATGCCTTCAAGTGCCAAGTTGCTCCAATGTTTATTTATGTAAATATTTCTCATTTAAAATTATATCGATGGTAAGGAGCACATAGATTGTTGATCTATTCTTGATCTAGTGGCCCTTGCAACTTTGGCTGGTGTCAAAGCTCATCACATTCTCATGATTCTGAGAAACCTTGCATCTGACTTTAGTTGAAGGGCCCTTAGAGCCGCAAAGTAGCAATGCCAGAATGTCAAGTTTGGGCTCGAAAACTGGTTGGTGGCAAACAATACAGCAAGATGATGGAACCCTTTCTTTTGTTTGTCAGTGCACACGTGTCACCAATGATTTAATTAGTCCTAAGGTATTAATTTCCTGCAAGTTATTAAGCAGGTATAAATTTTTGAGTTCAATGGAATATGATTCTAGTGGGCAGTGACATGGCAAGCTCTCACAACTCCTAGCCATTGTTGTCAGACTCTTTGAGCTCTTTGCATTCTATCAACCATTTGATCCGCTTCTAACCATAGGGCTCTCAAGATATCGACGAGGCATTTCCAAAGATGTTAGCAAACAATTTTGTTGATGTGTTTTTTATGCACATGCGAACACGGAATAAAATACCAAAAAGTATCTTATCCTCTCTTGAACAAAAAAGCTCAAATGTTGAAGATTAGCTTAAGGATCACTTGACAAGACTCCAAGGTTCATGAATGGAAGGTCACTACGTGTCGATAAGCTCTGTTGGTTTGATGTGATTATGCTGGAATCACAAGGGGACTTACGTTTGAATGTCTGAATGCTTGATTTGTTGGAACTCGATCATCTAATGTTGCTATATGGTGATGTTGTTTGTCCTAAACTAGCTCGAGTTTGAAAAAATGGCAAAAGGAAAGCATTGAGAGAGTCTATTCTAAGACCTAGAATGTAAGAAGATAGTTGAATGATTAGCTAGAATCCTACTGGGCAAGGTCTCACCATCAAACTGAACAATTTGACACAAGCTCAATGCAATCTTCTAAGGATGTTTCAAAGATGTTCAAATCATTACCATCAACATTGATCACCATTCAAGTTAATGCATAAGCAATGAACATATAACGATTCGAAGTTAAGCTCATATCACTCCAATTGACCACGCAAGGCACAATTACAATCAGCAAGAGGCTAGTGGTATGGACAAAACGAATTCCACACAAATTCATTCAACAATTCCTTCCATTCAATCTAATCAACATGAAAATAAATTGAGAAGTAAAGACCATGCGGGTCGTTGAAACAACGAATCAAATTCACCATAACTTCAATGAAATCAATTGTTCTTTACAACAAGGTTCAGCAACAATCTTTGCCTTCTCCTAATCTAACTTCTATTCTAATTGCTATTATATTCTCTCTATTCACTACTCTATTCCCTACTAGCCAACTATTAACCTTTACAAATGAAGAGTAAGCTTTATATAGAAAGCTCATTTACAATGAATGGCCAGGATTGAATCTTCATCAATGGCCAAGATTTTACAATGAAACCCTAATTAGGGTTTGTTACAACCAACTCTCCTTAGACAATGAGAAAATTACGTTCAATGAGCTTGGAACAATAGATATCAAAGGTAGGTGCATTGGAGTTTGCGCCTTCATATATGAGCTTGATTCATTGAACTTGGACGTGTTGATGTGGACCCTTCGAATTGGAGTAGTGACTAGGACGATGACTAGGATTCCACCTTTATCTTGCACTTCATAGTCTTGATTTGATTCATCATCATGAAGGGATGTTGAGAGATATCTCTTGATACTCAACATTATTCAATTGCTCAATGTGATGATGATGATGAGAAGCAAACTTTGATTAGCTCTTTTGAAACTATTTGCTTCTTCAATCGTGCTCAATGTAGGTCTTGTGATGACTTTGGTTGATCCTCCTTCATTTTTCGACATACTTGATGGATGGTGCACCTGATTGAATGTAGCTCTTCCTCGTACTAACTTCAATTCTTGGATTCGCGAAGGGAATTTAAGATTGTAAAATATCCTTCCATCATGTAGGTTATCCTTCCTTGATGCTCTAGTGTTTGCTGATGAAGTACGTGTCATGGTCAAGTCATTCCTTCTATCCTTGCTTGTATAACCTGCCTTATGATGGTTGTATGATCTCTCCTTTGTCATCTTATGATTTACTAGCACTTTGAGTCTTCTTCATGCACTTGAGGTGTTCTTGATGTTGATGGAGCTTCTTGAAAGGGTCTTTCTTGTATCGTGTCCTTGGTGTTCAAAGTTTCTCCTTGAGATCCTTGTTCTGATCTTCCTTCAACCTAGCCCATTCAATTTATTTCCTTGCCACATGCAAAACTAACAAATGGACATCAATCTCACATGATATATAACCTTTACACACTCTCATTTTGACTTGATCTCGTATTCTATACGTTACAGGTCTGATATGAGTTTCTATAGGGGAGATTGCTCCTTTTGATAACTGAATTCACTGTCTGGAAGGTAAACTTAATGTCCTAGGACAAATCTGGGTTGTCTAATGATGAAATTTGTCTTCCTTGATCATCAAGTCTACACCTTCAAACTCCGATTTCGCCCTTCTGTTGAAGCAATTCGCCTATATTTTGATGAAATTCGCTTATGTGCTAATTGAAGATTGCTAATGCTTGATGAAGTTCGCTATATGATTGGATTAGTTTGTTGACTTGCTGACAAAAATTGCTTTAGAGAGGAGTTGTGTTTTGAGTTGATGTTAAAATGATCCTTTTGACCTCTCTTATATATGCAATTTAGGGTAAAGATGTGACTCTTGGGTATAAGGACGACTTGGTTTAATGCAAACAAAAAAATAAATTGTCTTCCTTGATGCTGGCCGACTTAACAGATCAGACCTCTTCATCTTAGCAATTCGAATTTGAATAAGTTTTGGCACCAGAATGCTTGCCCTTGGGAATTTTGCTTTCAGTCCTTGGCAAGGTACACACGTGATTCGCTCTAGTACCCTTGGAAGGACAAGACTCTTGATAAGAATTTCACTATCTGTCCTTTGGAAGGAAAGGACTCAAAATGGAATTGGCTCAATGTCCCTTGGAAGGACAAGGTCTTGATGAAGAATTTTGCTCTCTGACCTTGGCAAGGACAAGACCTAAAACAAAATCCACTCTCTGTCCTTTGGAAGGACGAGACTTAAAATGAAAATTCGCTCTTTGTCCTTTGCAAGGACAAGACTCAAAATAAAAATCACCCTATTGCCTCTCCAAGGACAAGGTCAAGATAAAGAAGTTTGCTCTATGTCCTTTGGAAGGACAACGTCAAGATAGGAAGTTCGCTACACCTCCTTTGGAAGGACAAGAATTAAAGGAAAATTTCGCTCTTTGTCCTCTCCAAGGTCATCTATTCAACATCCGCCTTAGGACCTATCCAAGGAATTTCACTCAATGTCCTTACGAAGGTATGTCATCTTGAAATAAGTTCGCTCTAGGTCTTTTGGAAGGACAAGGTCAAGTTCGCTCTAGGACCTTAGCAAGGACAAGGTCAAGGTAAAAAGGTTTGCTCCATGTCCTTTCTAAGGTCAGGGTCTAAAAGATTTGCTTCAATCTTGAAGCAAGGTACATATCTCTTGATAAAAAAATTCGCCCCAAGCTTTGAGCAAGGCACATGGTTAAGTGAAAAAGTTCGGTCTATTTGGTGGCCAAGGTACATGGTCTTGAGATGAAAATTCGCTCCATGTCCTCTCCAAGGACATTCGCTCTAGGGTTGCTCCAAGGACATGAAGCAAGTTCGCTCTAGGGCTGCTCCAAGGACATGAAGCAAGTTTGCTCTAGGACCCTTGCAAGGACAAGGTCAAGTAAGAAATTCGCTCTATGACCTTAGCAAGGACAGGGTCAAGGTGAGAAATTTCGCTCCATGACCTCTCCAAGGACATAACTCAAAGTTCGTTCTAGGGCTTCACTTGGAGAAATTCGCTCTTGATCCTTAGGAAGGTACATGACCTTAATCAAAATTTTCTTTCGCTTGGTTAGTTTTGACCTTAAGTTTCCCAATCTTTCCACATGAAAGCATCATCAATTCGACCCTTAAAAACACCTATGGGGGAAATTTGCTCTAGGACCTTAGCAAGGAAATGACCTTGGTGAAATTTCTCTCTAGTACCTTTGCAAGGTACGGGAGTCTATGTCCTTAGCAAGGTACGAGGTCAAGGCACTTGGGAAAATTTCGCTCCAGCGAGGGAGCAAGGTACGCCTCCTTAGGAAAGATTTTTGACTTAGTCCTTTCACCTGACTTAGCTCAGTTTGTTCAATCTTAAGTCCTTCATCTACAAATCATTTTTGCAACACTTCATGTCTTACTTCACTCCACTCTGGAGACCAACCTAACAGGATGACCTTCTAGATATTTGAGAAACTCTATCCTTTCAATGCAAAGACTAATAGCAAAGACTCTAACACAACCAAGAAAGCAAAAAGTGGGGTTGCCCCATTTGCAATGGGGCGATGTGTGAATACCTCACAACATCTAGCGCCTCCTCGAATAAATGTTCCTGAACATTCAAAGATAAAGAGTTAGTCCACACTTAGAAGATCTAGAAAATTCGACCCAACTTATCAAGTGATTAGAAAGTGTACTCTAAGTGAAAGAAGAATACCAAATTGAATCAAGGTACCTCGTCTTTGATTACCCATGTGTGTGCAAGTGTATTCATTCCCCTCAACAAGAACATTATGACTTCCAAGTTCCATCGTGATTAGCTACGTAGTTTGTCTAAACTTCATAAGCATCATGGATAGAGCCTTACTGCCAGTCGGACGTCTATAGCCCCGACGAGGTTATCGTTGTAATCTCATGAATATTGCTCCATTGCCAGTCGGGTGTCCATAGCCCCGATGGAGTTACTCGCATGTTCCCATAGCCAATTTTGATATTTCATTTTCCTTTTCTCTTGAATTTTTTTTTTTATTCATTTTTCTCTTTTGATATTGCTTTCTTTTCTTTTCATCCGTCAATTCGTTTGGCTTGTAAGCAATGAAGATTACGTGGGTTTGACGATTACAGTGGCATTGAAGCTAGACTTTTGAATTTTCACTAATCAAAGCTTCGCCTGAAAACCATAATGACTCAAAGTTTATTAGTGTGTAAAGATATAGTAATCGAAAGATGTCGATATCAAGACATAGAAAATGATTCTCTTCCAAGACAAGTACAAGTCCTAACCAAATGATAAAGTCGAACAGGAACAACCTCAGATTCAAGGCACTTCATGAATAGATATCTAAGAAATGAACCGAGCATAAGATCCAAAATGTGCCAATGGGTGAGAAACAACACAAACGTCTTTCTTACAAATGAAGTTTCCTACTTAGGAGACCTAAAATAAACAAACCGACAAATTGACTGAAAACAAAAACAAACCCAAAGCAGACTAAGCTAAAACACACGAATGCAAACTAAACCAAGGCAAACCAAAAGCAAGATAACCAAAGAAAGCAAACAACTAAACTATTTGAGCCACTTAAGAATCATGAGCCAAATGACTCAAGGTAAATTAGGAATAAGGCTCAAAAAGACCTCTAACTAAAACACACGAAAGGAAAACCTACTCTAAAGCTATATACAAGACTCCTAGACTTAACATGACTTGAATAAGTGACATATGTACATGACTTTACATGATTCCTCAAGAAATGCAATGTGAGCATGGCAAAAGTGATAGTTCGCATTCGAGAAAATTCATCTTTAAGTACGAAAAAGCAAGCTCTCACCATGCATCTCCCATATTCAAACAAGGTTTCATGTAAGATAATCAATTGAGGCAACTCATTAGGTCCATGATCTATCCAAATGCAAGTTGTTTTCCCAAAACCCCCGTAATCAAAATCGTAATAACTTTCAAAGCTAAGATTAAGGAAAGAGGCAACCTGGCATGTTTCAATCTCGGATGGAGGTGTTTGCTCAAATGGAAGTGTTTGCTCGCCATTCAGTGCATTGTTGAAAGAGAGATCATCAGCTGCTTCAGGAGGTCGCCATTGGTGATGTACCATTCCACGAGCATTCACAACATGTTGACTCTCACTTGCAAGCTCTTCTTTGAATAAGCTTAGCGCCCCTTCGAATAGCTCAACTTTCTTTGTTTTCACAATTACATCTAATTCATCTCTATTCATAAACCACGCATCCTCGTGTAACTTTGTGAGCATATCTCAAAAAATTAGGGACTCCATAGATTGAGCTTCAAACATCTCTAGTTGATCAAATACAATCTGTGGTGACATCTCATGCTCAAGCATTGTCTCGAGAGGTCGGAGTTGATGATGAATCACATCACTCACCATAACTTGTTTGTCTTGAAAAAAAAATTGACTGTGATTCCATTTGTATTTCTTCCATGAGATCTTTCAGCGCCCCCTCAAATAGCATGAGAGTGAGGATGTCTTTGAACGCCCCCTCAAATTGTTCTTCATATTTAGGCTCGCTTCCGATTATATGTAGCTCTTCATTCTATATGTCTATATGATTGTCTTCTTCAAGGGTATTATTTGAAACTTCTTGTATCTCTTTCTCAAGGATCTCCTTTTGTAGCATGAATGAAAGTTTTTCAAGGAATTCCTCTTCTTCCTTGATTGCTTGCTCAACACTTTGATCTCCCATTATCACTACTTGAGCATTCTCAACTATTTCTTCAACTTTCATTCCATGATATTCTTCTTTAGGCGCAAGGCATGGTGAGCTATCCATTGCAATATATTGGTCATCAATTGAACTTGTGGCATCAACGTGCAACTGCCTCTTTTCACTATCTAGTGATGTAGCAATGTCTTGTAAATATGTTCTTCTAAATTCAGTTGCAAGATGTGCACTCCAAGATCTATTTGTGATACATTCTTCTTCGGATAAGGCTAGCATTCCAAACTGATATCTGACTTGGTTGATAGCCATCTCACACAATGAGCAAGTAAATTCAGAGTGAGGTGCATTGTGAATCCTACACCACAATGGTAGCAATATGCCTTGTAAATGCATTTCACCATTCAAGATAAGCTGACTTTCAATCATCCATAAGAAGCTTGAAAGAGGATCTTTGCTTTCTAGGATGCTGAAACTGCCTTCCTCTGCTTCTGGCCTAGGAACATCCCAAAAGAAAATATTTCCTTGTACTATTGATTCCATCCTTGATAGGTATGTTAAGCAATGCATCTCATTGTGTTCAATTGTCTTGCGGATCCTACACTACCCTAGCCTTGCAAACTCGGACAAATGATGTTGATAAAGTTGTGCGTTGAGTCTCCACCAAATTTGAGGAATATCAACTTGTTGCTCATCTTTAAACTGTTGTTGCTCCATCGAGAAATCTTTATTTTTATTTTTTTTTGGATTTTCTGATTTTTTTTTTTTCTAGTTTTTCATTTTTTTTTTTTTTCTGGAATAAAGAGAGATCTTGCAAATCTCAAATTTAACTTGAAAGCTCAACTGGTTCTAGCTACACGAAGTGCTTCCTTGATAAATTCCAACATCAACTGCTTCACTCAAGTATCCACAATCTTGCTTTCCTTGTGCTTTAATTTTGTTAAGTGTGAGGATGACTCTCCACTGATCTTCCGTGGATTCACCTATTCAAGAGTTCGCATTCGCAATTACGCCTTTTTCTGCTTCATATCTGTCGAGTGTGGAAAGGAGTGTAAAAGCTTTAAGACAATTTCTTCAAATGCGATGACTTGACAAGATTCAGTGTTCAAATGTTCGGCTCTCCTAGCGCCAATTCAGTTGATGTGTTTTTTATGCACATGCAAACACAGAATAAAATACCAAAAAGTATCTTATCCTCTCTTGAACAAAATCTCTCAAATGTTGAAGATTAGCTTAAGGATCACTTGAGAAGACTCCAAGGTTTATGAAAAAACAATCAGTACGTGTGGATAAGCTCTGTTGGTTTGATGTGATTATACTGGAATCACAAGGGGACTTACGTTTGAATGCTTGATTTGCTGGAACTCGATCATCTGATGTTTCTATATGTTGATGTTGTTTGTCCTAAACTAGCTCAAGTTTGAAAAAATGGCAAAAGGAAAGGGTTGAATAGTTGAATGATTAGTTGGAATCCTACTCGGCAAGGTCTCACAATCAAACTGAACAATTTGACACAAGCTCAGTGCAATCTTCTAAGGATGTTTCAAAGATGTTCAAATCAATACCGTCAACATTGATCACCATTCAAGTTAATGCATAAGCAATGGACGTATAACGATTCGAAGTTAAGCTCATATCACTCCAATTGACCACGCAAGGCACACTTACAATCAGCAAGAGGCTAATGGTATGGACAAAACGAATTCCACACAAATTCATTCAACAATTAATTCCATTCAATCTAATCAACATGAAAATAAATTGAAAAGTAAAGACCATGTGGGTCGTTGAAACAACGAATCAAATTCACCATAACTTCAATGAAATCAATTGTTCTTTACAACAAGGTTCAACAACAATCTTTACCTTCTCCTAATCTAACTTCTATTATAATTGCTATTATATTCTCTCTATTCACTACTCTATTCCCTACTAGCCAACTATTAACCTTTACAAATGAAGAGTTTGAGCTTTATAGAGAGAGCTCATTTGCAATGAATGGCCAGGATTGAATCTCCATCAATGGCCAAGATTTTACAATGAAACCCTAATTAGGGTTTGTTTTAACCAACTCTCCTTAGCCAATGAGAAAATTACCTTCAATGAACTTGGACCAATAGATATCAAACGTAGGTACATTATTCAGTTGCTCAATGTGATGATGATGATGAGAAGCAAACTTTGATTAACTCTTCTAAAACTATCTACTTCTTCAATCGTGCTCGATGTAGGTCTTGTGATGACTTTGGTTGATCCTCCTTCGTTTTTTGACATACTTGATGGATGGTGCACCTGATTGAATGTAGCTCTTTGTCGTACTGACTTCAATTCTTGGATTCCCGAAGGGAATTTAAGATTGTAAGACATCCTTCCATCATGTAGGTTATCCTTCCTTGATGATCTAGTGTTTGTCGATGAAGCCTCTTGATCTTGCATAGTGGTGATAGGAAGTACATGTCATGGTCAAGTGATTCCTTCTATCCTTGCTTGTATATCCTGCCTTATGAAGATTGTATGATCTCTCCTTTGCCATCTTATGATCTACTAGCACTTGCATGCACTTGAGGTGTTCTTGATGTTGATGGAGCTTCTCGAAGAGGTCTTCCTTTTATCTTGTCCTTGGTGTTGAAAGTTTCTCCTTGAGATCCTTGTTCCGAACTTCCTTCAACCTGGCCCATTTGATTTCTTTCCTTGCCTGCTGCAAAACAAAAAAAAGGGCATCAATCTCACATGATATATAACCTTTACACACTCACATTTTGACTAGATCTCGTATTCTAAACGTTGCGGGTCTGATATATGTTTCTATAGGGGAGATTGCTCCTTTTGATAACTAAATTCACGGTCTGGAAGGTAAACTTAATGTCCTAGGGCAAATATGGGTTGTCTAATGATGAAACATGTCTTCTTTGATCATCAGGTCTGCACCTTCAAAGTCTGATTTTGCCCTTGTGCTGAAGCAATTCGTCTATATTTTCATTATGTGTTGATTGAAGATTGCTAATGCTTGATGAAGTTCGTTGTATGATTGGAGTAGTTTGCTGAACTGCTGACAAAATTCGATTTAGAGAGGAGTTGTGTTTTGAGTTGATGTTAAAATGATCCTTTTGACCTCTCTTATATATGCGATTTAGGGTAAAGATGTGACTCTTGGGTATAAGGCCGACTTGGTTTAATGCAAATAAAAAAATAAAGTTTCTTCCTTGATGCTGGCTGACATAACAGATCAGACCTCTTCTTCTTAGCAATTCGAACTTGAATAAGTTTTGGCGCCAAAATGCTTGCCTTTGGGAATTTCGCTTTGGGTCCTTGGCAAGGTACACACATGATTCGCTTTTGGACCCTTGGAAGGACAAGACTCTTGATAAGAATTTCGCTCTCTGTCCTTTGGAAGGACAGGACTCAAGATGGAATTCGCTCAATGTTCCTTGGAAGGACAAGGTCTTGATGAAGAATTTTGCTCTCTGACCTTGGCAAGGACAAGACCTAAAACAAAATCCACTCTCTGTCCTTTGGAAGGACGAGACTTAAAATGAAAATTTGCTCTTTGTCCTTTGCAAGGACAAGACTCAAAATAAAAAATCACCCTATTTCCTCTCCAAGGACAAGGTCAAGATAAAGAAGTTCGCTCTATGTCCTTTGGAAGGACAAGGTCAAGATAGGAAGTTCGCTACACCTCCTTTGGAAGGACAAGACTTGAAGGAAAATTTCGCTCTATGTCCTCTCCAAGGTCATCAAGTCAACATCCGCCTTAGGACCTATCCAAGGAATTTCGCTCAAGGTCCTTAGGAAGGTACGCCATCTTGAAATAAGTTTGCTCTATGTCTTTTGGAAGGACAAGGTCAAGTTCTCTCTAGGACCTTAGCAAGGACAAGGTCAAGGTAAAAAAGTCTGCTCCATGTCGTTTCTAAGGTCAGGGTCTAAAAGATTTACTCCAATCTTGAAGCAAGGTACATATCTCTTGAAAAAAAAATTGCCCCAAGCTTTGAGCAAGACACATTGTTAAGTGAAAAAGTTCGATCTATTTGGTGGCCAAGGTACATGGTCTTAAGATGAAAATTCGCTTCATGTCCTCTCCAAGTTCACTCTAGGGCTGCTCCAAGGACATGAAACAAGTTCGCTCTAGGACCCTTGCAAGGACAAGGTCAAATAAGAAATTCGTTCTATGACCTTAGCAAGGACAGGGTCAAGGTGAGAAATTTTGTTCCATGACCTCTCCAAGGACATAACTCAAAATTCATTCTAGGGCTTCACTTGGAGAAATTTGCTCTTGATCCTTAGGAAGGTACAGGGCCTTAATCAAAATTTTATTTCACTTGGTTAGTTTTGACCTTAAGTTTCCCAATCTTTCCACTTGAAAGCATCATCAATTCGACCCTTAAAAACACCTATGGAGGAAATTCGCTCTGGGACCTTAGCAAGGACATGACCTTGGTGAAATTTCACTCTAGGACCTTTGCAAGGTACGGGAGTCTATGTCCTTAGCAAGGTACGAGATCAAGTTACTTGGGCAAATTTTGCTCCAGCGAGGGATTAAGGTACACCTCCTTGGGCAAGATTTTTTACTTAGTCCTTTCACTTGACTTTGCTCAGTTTGTTCAATCTTAAGTCCTTCATCTACGAATCATTTTTGCAACACTTCATGTCTTACTTCACTCCACTCAGGAGACCAACCTAACATGATGACCTTCTAGATACTTGAGAAACTCTATCCCTTCAATGCAAAGACTAATAGCAAAGAGTCTAACACAACCGAGAAAGCAAAAAGTGGGGGTTCCCCATTTGCAATGGGGCGATGTGTGTATACCTCACAAAAAGTTCTAACATTAGTTGAAAGGAGTTGAGTCATAGGTAGTAAACACCTATCTTTGAGTAGTAAATATCTGGGGTAGGCACATTCCTTTCTGTGAAATTTTGTGAGTGCATTAAGCATATCATCAGATCCCAACAGCAGTGATATCCATTAGTCCTTGAAAGTTAATAAAGGAGCTCCACATGTATTAAGAGAAAGTCTCTAGGGAGTGTCCAATTACAATTTGATCAAATGGTCTACAGTTCTGGCTCAGTGCAAGGAATTTTAAGAAGTTAACACCAACAAGAACCATTGCAGTTCAACCATATTGATGAAATTGAAAGATCTTCGTATGTGAATTTAGACATTATGTTTTTGAATATTCAAGAGCTCAAAAAACAACATGCAGTCGCAATTAAGATGCAATTGAGCACGTAATCCACTCCAGTACAATTTTAAAAGGCAGGCATACATGCACCAAGTGGGAGAGTTACTGTACACAGAAATTTATGCGATCATCTTAGCATGCAATGTTGCATTCAGAAGGTACTCCTATGTGATCCAAAGCATTTGTTTCTTGCTCTATTGTAGGATTGCTTGTTGGTTTGTATAAACAAGAGCTTTGATCTCATTAGATGGTTAGACTCTATTAGTTTGGCTAATCCCATACAAGCTTTGCAAAGAATTTTCCAGTGCTTTACAATTTCAGATAGCCTGTACTTTCATATCCTAAAATACTCTGCCATTTAGCATATGTAACCACATTGAATCATTTGAATATAATGAGATGTTATTTTCTGGTCCTTTTTTCATTATTACACGTGTGATATATTACATGCTGTAATATATGATTAATTCATAAAAGAGTTGATGAGAAGATATCCAATGCTTTGTTTGACTCAAACTCAAAATCAAATATTGTTTCTTCTAGTCTGGTTAGGGAAATGGGAATGGACATTGTAAACCACCCACGTGAAGTTAAGCTTGATATTGTGCAATGAGAGGCATGTGATGTGATTTTTGGCAGTCCCTATGACCATATGTAGGATACTATCTATTTTAGGCAAAAGAAAATCAGTATAGATTTTAGTTGAAAGACAAAAGTCTCTTTGCACCTTCTTATGCTGGTATATCTAAGATTGCTAGTACCTCAAATATTAAGAAGCTGATCTATGTTATTAGAAAGTTTGTTTCCCCAATGGATGAGGCATTATATGAGCAAAGAAAGGTTGTTGCTAGGGCTGTTGTAGAGCCTCAAACTTACTAAAAAAATAGCAACCTAAGGGGCAACAAATGCAACATGGTATAGGGCTGTCACAAACAAGCAAACATGTATGTTTGGATAAGAGGTTACGTATGAGGTCAAGATTATATTTTTGCAGGTATATGGATAGCTTTCTTTCAATTTGGATGTTGTCACAGGGATCAGTCAAATGACAGAGTATCATGGTTGATTCTTCTTTGGGTGGAGAACAAGTTGTCTTTGGTTTTCTTCTGCCAAGCCACATTGTAAGTAGTCCTAATGGAGCAATGGGGATGAAAGTTCATCGTTCTCAGTTTGTTTAGGGAGGTCTGATCTGAAAACTTGGTGAGTGAAGGTCTCAAGACAAGACATTGGCGAGCTGTAAAAGTTCACCTGCAGCAATTATGCAGGTTCCTTCAGTTGTTTGTTGGTGTTTGTTCTCCTGCTGTAGGTGTTTGTCAAGCTACTACAGGTGTCCAGCAAGCTGTTAGAACTCTTAATTACACTACTACAGGTGTTCAATAAGATGTTGCAAGTATTCTATTCAATAATGTGGGTGTTATGTTCAGTGTTGCAGAGTTCTATTTAGTGTTGTAGGTGCATTGTTTTTGACCCAAACACTTTAGGGACCTTTCCTCTTCCAATTTCGTATGGAGGAAGGTGGTATATCATGATGGAAGCATCGCAGAAGAAGTTGCACCACTGGGGTCACAATTTGCATCATAAATCACAAGACTGTTGCAGGTCCAAAAGCAGCTCTCAAATGGTGTCTGAAACTGAAATGGTTTGCATATTTGGATTCATCTCGAAGAGCAGCACAATTTTCAAAAATGGCTCGTCATTTTGAGTTTGTATGCAAAAGTTAAACCACCAAAAATTGGAAGTTTGTGATAATGATAAGATTGCTATAGCCAACATTTTTACCATTTTTCCACTTATTGCATGTAAAATAAAGGCATGGTTTGTCTTCTGTGGACCAAGTTTGAAACAGAGACAACGACTGGGTCATTTGTTAGATTAGCACAATCATTTTTCTTGCACAGAAACTGCCCGATATGCAGCAGCATTTTCCAGCGGCCTTTCAAATGTTTTTAAAAGGCCATGATGCGTGGGTGTTCATAGTACTTATTTCCACCTAAATGTATGCTCAGATCTCTATTGATATGATTTGCACTATACATAGCTGGTACTATAGCCATTGTTAATTAGATTTAGTATGAGTCATTTATTTGTTGCAGTTTTTGCATCAAATAATCCATTTACTCGTATCAGAGTGTAGCATAGTCATCCTGTTTATGGATCAATTACTTTGCTCTTGCATGATACTGTTTGACAAAAGGATGCATAGTTTACACACCATATTCCTTACATTCTCCACTTGGGGACATCTATCACACTTTTTTATGCAAGCCAGGTCTACTTCATCTCCCCTAATCAACAAATTTACACATCACTCTCTAATGACATCATGTCATCACTTTTCCATGATCACATCTCACATGGCACATGCTTTACATCCTTCTCACATGATGAGATCATGGCACATGTTTTACATCCTTCTCACATGATGAGATCATTCTCACACAATGACACCTTTACATCATTCACACAATGGTGCCTTTACATTCTTCTCACAAAATGATGTCTTTACATCATTCGCACAATGGTGCCTTTACATTCTTCTCACAAAATGATGTCTTTACATCATTCGCACAATGGTGCCTTTACATTCAACTCACACAATTAAAACTTTATATTATTCGTACATGGCAACATTGTATAAGCAGAGTAGCTGGAAACTCCTTTGTCCCTCCCTGGGCACGCGTATCCCTTCCCGTATCCAAAACGGATACGTATCCGATACTGCCTAAATACACGTCATATGCTGTACCCACACATGCCCAAAAAACCTTGATTTCCAACCATGCTAGATACAATGTGATTTGACTTCTTAAAAATTTGACATAAATCTTCCTAAATTTAATTTCAAAAAACTCCATTCATGCATTTCAAAAAAAAAAAATTGGTATAAACAAAACTTACACCAAATGAGAAAGACAAATGAAATGTTTTTCTATTTCGGCGACCCATTTGTTGGGTAATCTTCCAATGCAACTCTACTATTTTTGCATATTGTAAAATGTTAAATGAAAATCAGCTTATCATTATTTATGTAGCAATTATGTGTCTATTTTGCTTTTGAAGTAATGAAAATATCCTTGAATAACTAAGAAAATTGTGTTAAATATATGTGTATGTGTTTTTTATGAATGACGTATCCAGCCGTATCCATATTGGGGGTCTTAAAAAATGGCCATATCCGTATCCAATACCATATCCGTATCCGTATCCATGCAACTTTGTGTATAAGTATTCCTTATGTCCTCCTTACACAGTGACATTTTACATGAAATTCTTTATGATAAATTCCACATCATCACTCTCACATGACATCAGACCATCACATTGCATGCTCACATCTTACATGGAATCACTTATATAGATATTACATGATATTATATTCCTTAGATCATTCTCACACAATGGTGCCTTACATTATTCTCACACGATGACACCTGTTGACATCATTCTCACACGATGGCACCTTATGACATCATTCTCACACGATAACACCTTTCAACATCATTCTCACATGATACACACATTATATGATCATTCTCACAATATGATACATTCCTTATGTTGTCCATTCATAGTGACATCTCATACCAAATTCATTATATGGTTCTTGCGTGATGATGCCTTGTACAGCATTCCATGTATTGTTCTTACATGATTGCATCTTATACAATACTGCCTAAGCATATTATTGCAAGGATTACAGTTAAGAATCTTTATCAGTCACAATGTAACTGGCTTCAGCTCTATTGAGATTTCTACTAAGATAATAAATGGTACAGGTTCCTACAACTTATCTTGAAATGTAACTGGAGGAGCCCCTAAAAAGAAAAGCTAAAATCTGGATGTAACCCCAAAGAACAGATGCAAAAATCAACTCATCCTTCAAAGTTTGGAATGTCTCTTGGCGTTCATCTTTCATTCAAAATCTGCAGCTTTTTTAAGCGAATGATGCAAAGGACAAGCTACATTACCAGAGTCCTTTATAAATACCTATATGAAGCTACGAGCCACATGTATTCCATAGCCTATACAAAATCAGCAATATTATACAAAAATTCAAGTCAATATTCAATGACACTATAATAACTTCAATTTATACAAATTTTGTTTTCACATGCAATAGTCATCAGCATATGTGACACTGTTCAAGTGAATTTACCTATTCAGCCATCATTTACTAATTTGATTGAGGATTGCTAATGGATAAGGGAATATCTGATATTGTCAGCAGGATATGTATTTTGCATAATATGTGTTATAAATGATCACCGCCTACTTCAATCAACAATATATTATCATATAGTAATATAAAACATGTATCATGTTAACAAGAAGTTTCTCTTGGTTTGAACAAAAGCATCCTGCAAAATTTTATCTCCATCCTCAAACTCAACCCAATATAGGTCCCTCTTGTGAAAAAGGGGTTCAGAGGGAGGTTACAAGGAAAGGTTAAACAATTCCCTCCACGGGAGATTGTCATGTTTTCCAACCTAAAGTCATAAGAGCATTATCTATTGCCATCACAACCAACCTAAGATCAAAGGATCACTACTGAGTTCATTTTGAGATTTTAATACAGTAAAATCTACCAAATAGAAGGCTTCTTGCTTGGATCAGGTATATGCTGGCAAAGAATAGAAGTAGGAGGCCCCATGGTATTAGATCATGTTCTTGCACGCTGTTGTACCTGGACAAGTCCTTAGTTTCTGGGAATAGACAAAGGTTGTGATAGTTGTTGCTTAGGTTGCATTTGCAGATGCTGATGAAACTGCCCCTTGATATGGGACTTACAGTTGCGTAAAATGATGTTCCTACAAGTCAATCTGTTCCACGAACCTGTCTGTGATAACTTCCCAGCATTGATAAATAATACAGACTAGAATGACAATAAAAAGGAACATGGAAACCATGTTGGGTAGTAAAAAGTGGGTTGGATAGGATACATAGTTGTTGTTGGCAAGCCTGGTAGTTGTTCAGATCATTCATAATGCAAAACTTGGGTCATTTCCTTAGGTGCTGAATAATGTAGTTGTTGCTACATAGTTTTATTTCCTTTTGAAGTTGCTCTATCCTGTGCTAGAGAAGGCAACTCCTTGTTTATGAACAAATTTGCAGATACCACAATACCTTTGCTCAATCAAGGAACATTCTTTGACAATATTATTCATTCTGCATTTTGGACAAAAAATGTCCCGCAAACACTCTACCTACCTGCTCTTTACCTGCAAAGTTTCAAATCTAGAGGCAAATGAAATGAGCATGTCCTGCTTTAGATCCCCTAAAGATAGCTGATGAAGCCAAATCCTATGAGTCGACCTTGAATATTCTGTAGCAGATTTAGCCTGCCTGTAGGAGAATATTAAATAACTTTCACATATTTCTGTTAATGCACCCCGATTTTGCCACTACACCAAAAGATTGAGATGTCAATGATTGCACAACCAGACTGGAAAGATTAGAGAGAACAGGAGCCCAAAGCAAGGGTTGAGGACCTCACCACTCAACACAAACAGTTTAGCCCCTTTTGCCAAGAGGTCCAACAAACAGAACATGGTCGACCACATGATGAGTGAACTGCCAAGGGCAAGAAGCAAAGCTCTCTCCTGCAAAGTTTAGCAGAATCTTAACACACCACAATTTTGCCACAAAACCAAAAGCTTGAGCTGTCAATGAGTACACCACTAAGAGAGAACTGGGAGAGTACAAAAGCAGGGATTAAGGGTCTCACCTCTCAAGAAGTTTATTGAGTGGGCCTGAAGGCTGAAAGTAGATGATCATCTTTCCATATTGGAGGCACAGATTTAAATCTAGAGGCAGGTTAGGTATGCCTGCCCTGTAGTTTAAGCAGAATCAGAGTGCAGGGGGTGGCGTCATATGTTGAATGCTACCCTCTTTCAAAAAGAAGAGAGATTGTGTATGAAAATAGAATATTTACGTCATCCCAGGCCCTATTCTATATAAGAAATGTGCATTTCCTGATCAAAGTCACAATTCCCTAGACCAAGATTTTACATCACCCCAAGCTTTTGTCCATGCAATCAAGGGGACAGAGGAAGAAAATAGATTATATACTATTTTCAGTCATAAATTATTGCTCTGACAAACTACTGAATCCAGAGAACAAAACAGATAATACTTAACTAGATAGTCTATGCACACATTAAGGTTGACTTTCTGACTTACAAAGGATTTCTTGCAAACAGTAGGGTCGTTAATGATCAAAGCATTAAGAACTATATAAGAAACAGGACTCAACCATTTACTAGATAGATTATATACTATTTTCAGTCATAAATTATTGCTCTGACAAACTAATGAATCCAGAGAACAAAACAGATACTACTTAACTAGATAGTCTATGCACACATTAAGGTTGACTTTCTGACTTACAAAGGATTTCTTGCAGACAGTAGGGTCGTTAATGATCAAAGCATTAAGAACTATATAAGAAACAGGACTCAACCATTTACTCCTGTGGAGCTGTGGATTGCCATGGCATCACACTCAGGATTTTGTTTGTCCATATCATAATGTTGACTTGTGGATTTCATTCAGGGACATCAGCCATTGTAACAAACCTGTATAAAGTGGGGTTCTATTGACTACGTCAAAGAGTGGCTTTTATTAGTCAATAGAGCTTTCAGTATGTACATCTTGTCTTTTGGTGGTCTTGTTGGATATTTTGCTGTTTATATTCCTATTTATACTTCAGAAAGCCTATTTGTATTCCTTTATGTGGTTAGGAGTTGTTAGATTGCCTCAGCTCTACTTTGGAAGCTGTTGGAAATTGTCTCAGGTGTTAGAGGCAATCATGTAATGTCCCTTATTGGGATATTCCTATATTTTGCCCTAGAATCACAAATTAAGTAAATCAGGAATGAGGAATATTTAAGAAATGCAAAGTTACCAGCTTTAAATCTTGATTTAGATCCTGCAACCAAGTTAGTTATCATTTCTAATATAATTGATGAGGATTGTCTAACATCCATGAAAGATTGAAAAACATATAATCAATAATATTATAAGGATAATCTTAATCCTTACATCACCATTGCAAATTACATTATGTGGATATGAGATTCAATTAAAGATTTTCCCTAACAACCAATCCACACTACGGAATCCCTTGAAGAATCATATAAGGCACCGGGAGCCTGTCCTTTCCAATCAAGCCCAAGAGCATGGAATGAACACCCAGTCATTCAGCCTCTAGGCCCCACCTAGGGGTTAGTGTAATTGATGGGGGACTCAGTACTGCTGCCTCCTTATCATGTATTTCATCCTTCACTCCAGAATGGGATGGTTGGATGGATAACGCATTAAAGGAATCCTTATTAATATAATTAATTATGCATGTATTAAGAATAATAGCAAGAATGAAAATATATATTAGAAGCAATATATTAATTACTTACCATTCCAAAGTATTATTAAATTGAAGACATGATAAACAAATCAACAAGATAAGTATTTCTATGTATCATGCATCACACCAAGCACCTTGTAAATATCAAAGTCTTCTGACTTTTTCTCTTATTAGTTCTGAAATCAGATATTTCTCTCTTGATCGATTGACTTCCTTGTCTTCTTCGATCCACTTGCTTGATTGCTGATCTAAACACTTATTTCTTTCTTTTCAAATATTTCTGCCCGGATCTTCTGGTAAGACTGCCTTGAATTAATTTATAAATCTGCTTTACTTCCCATGATATCCTTTTTCAAATAAAGATCTGCCCTACATATCCCTTAAGAGGGGTGAAGGGACACCTCTCTTTATCCCCACTCTTCCAAGTGATGCCTTCCTTCCAACCTGACCGCTGCCCTTATATACAAATTGTTTTAATATTAAGAAGGAAGTCATAAAGGAAGTCGGCCATGGTTAATTGTTGATTTTTTCTCCTAATCGCTGCCCTTTCTATCATTGGTATATATAATCTCAATTGCTGCTCCCCTTGTCATGGTCGGCCTTGTAATATAGTGATCATCTTTTGCACTTAAACCCTAGGTTGGCTTCTCCTTAGATAATCGAAATTATTATTTTTATTTCACTTATGTTTATCTTTATTTAATGCTGGATTGGCCTTTATTAATATTAGCCATTACTTCTTCTATGATGAGGTCAGCCTCCCTTGATTTTTCAATCACTAAATTTGGTATAAATAGAGGCTTCAATTATTATAAGTTATTTTATTTTGTTTTTGTTATCTTTGTTCTTCAGTCAGGGGCATGACACAGTTTGTGATCTGGTTTGGGCGAGGATATGACAGTCTGCCCTTCCCAAGATTGCTTGTCCTCAAGCAAATAGTGGATTGATCATGGAGACTTTGGTCCCGAATGTTTATGTTATTGTAGCTATGGTCGGATTCCTTTAAGCCAACATAGAGAAGATAAATGTCTAAGTGGATGAGCCGACCTTGAAGGAACGATTCATATTAAATATGAAATAAAATTAATGTTTATTAATTAATGCATGAGTCATGTTCTTAAGGGCCGACCCTTTGTGAAAGGGTACCACTCATGTATATATATTTGAGGTGTGACCTCATTCACTCTACTATTCGATTATTCATTGAATACAAGAGTAGTCCAAATAAATAGTAGAGCAGATCGAATAATAGAAAAGTCGTTACCATACCAAGACAAGTAGGTCTTTACATAGGTAATGTGCTCGGGGGAGACAATAACAAGATATCGTCTACGGTTGAGAAGGCAACAGATCTGACTCGTTGCCTGTGGTTAAACGAGCACCCAGTTAACATTTCTGTTTGCTTACATCTCTGATCTGAAAACTAACACCAAAAAGCTTATTAAGACCAAGTATGAGGAACTCTTGTACCTATGTTTCCACGATGTCATGGATATCTCTTTGAATCATTGGAAATCCTTTTCACATATTAAGATGAGGATTAGAAGCACAACAGACATCTATAACCTTGAATGTAAGGCTCTGAAATGAATTCATATTTTCTCTTGGTCTACTTTTGTTATTTTCACATTCTGTAACTAATCCAATCAGAAAGTTTTCAAATTTCTTTTCTTTCATATGGTATTAGCTTTTGGCCTAAAAAAACCATAAGAAGATTGTCTTCATCATGTTTGGCTAAAAGACTTTGATCAACTTTTGTCTTCCTTGATTCAGTAGTACATATCTTTGAGTTACGCTTAACAGTTGTATTTGTTGACGCCTTTGTTTGATTTAGTCCAAGGGTATTTGGTCTTCCCCAGGGATTTCATATGATTAATAATTTACTGTAACTCATGGATTGATTTTTAGTAGCTAATGTGATTCTGGCTAAGAAGCAACGTAGATTATGCACTGATACAACTGGGCCTATGCATTTAAAAGATTGATGTAAATCCTAGTTTGGTTCCATCTTAGTTCTGTTCCCGTCGATCATACAATGGTGTACAAAATATGTGGATCAACAACTTAAGTATAATAAAGTATCCCCAAAAAATGTGACTTGAGTTTGGTCTTAGGATTGTTGGATCATGGATGTGATATACCATGGTCCCTTCATGGTCTATACCTAAGTCAGAAGGAATTGTATTATATCAAAAAATAGCTTAGCTGCCAATAGGTTTGGTTCAATTGTTAGCTGATGGTATTAATCAGTGGGTTTTGCTAGAGTAATTTCTGACTGTTTACTGTCTTATTCACACATGGGAGCAGGCCTCAGAGGTTGCCCAGAAAAAAAAATGATGGTTCCTTTTAAGCATTTGCCACGGTTTAATTCTTGGCAGTAAATTCAAATGGTCTTGGTAAGCCTCATGATGCTTTCAGAATGCAATACCGGCCTTTTGGGAGCTCTTCAAACTTCATGGAGAAGCATACTATTTTTAAACAGTCACCAAGTTGCTTCAGTTCATCGTCCTAACTCGTCAGTGACATATTGGCATGGTCAAAATTTCAGTTTTATCTCATTTTGATGCTTTCCGCAACTCCAGAGATTAATTAAATTATTCAAAAATTATAACTTAAATTGTCCTAAGGATGAAATATTAAAAAGATAACTAAGGTATTATTGTTTATTTTAAAGTGTTTTAAATTGTGCCTAGAAAAGGACACCTAGGCACATGGGGGGCTTTTCCTCTCACAAAAGGTTTATTATTTAATTTGAAAAAAGAGTTTGTGGAGGAAAAAGGAAAGTTATTATTTAATCATTATTATTTTCCCTCCAGAAAGTTATTAAAGAAGGTTGAGAGCTCAATCTTGAGGTCGGCCATAATATGATTCTTCTGCATTTAAGATAACTTGTGTTCATCTCCAATTTTCTTGAGGACAAAACTCCTCTCGAAAATACTGATTTTGGGGAGGAAAACCCCCGACTAGTTAGAGTGATTTCATCCAAGAATCACCAGTGACCTACAGAGTGAAGTTTCCAATTGTTGTTGCAAGAATGGACGATTTTGATGTGTTTTGTGTTGCAGGACTTTGAAGTTATTTGCTGGAGTATACTAGTGGAGTGTGCCATGTTTGTACACCAATTGGGAAGCCATTGATGCTGGCCATACAGCCCTTAACAAGCCGTACCTCTTGTCTAGCCATACCAAACACAGTTGCAGGTATAAAGAAGAATTTATTTACGAATATTTTCTGTTATTAACCTTCAAATGTGCTCCCATATGCTGTCATAACATTGAAAATTTGAAAGTGCAAAGAAGACTTTTTTGGAAGAGGCCATACCAAGTACAAGCTGTACTGTGCACATGGAGCATGTTAAAATGGTGATAAAGTGCTGCATTTCTGGGAGTTCTTTCAGCTTGCTTGGTGGCACCTAGTCATTGGAAGTGCAGATCAATCCCCTTTGGGGTGGACTCTTGTGGCTGGCATGAGTTTCTGTGACTTTGTTCGCTGCTGTTACTATTGCATCAGCTGCAAAAAAAACGTCCATTTTCAGACCTGTATTTGGTTTGCTATCAATTTTAGACTTGTAAGAAGTCATTTTGGTGTGTGTGGTGATTGAGTAGTTTGGGCAGCCCCTTGGTTGCTGTTTCAGTTTAGGTGTTAATATCCTTCATTTCAGTGTTTCTTGAGTCCTACCAGCAGTGGGTCAGTTCTGAATAGCAGATTACTAGCACACGCAGAGTGCTATCAGACCTACATCAGCGACTAACCTCATCTATTGAAGGTACATCTTTGTTAGATACTTTGAATACATTGATTATCTATGACTATTCAGCCTATTATTGATTATTGCAACAGTTATATTGATTTCTAAATTTGTAATGCATTTGACAAACTTTGTAATATGCCTGATGGTAGTACAGCCATTGGCTTTGTCATGCACTTTCATGTATTTGACTACCCCACTGAATAAGTGGAAGTTGTTGAGTTGTGTAATTGTAATCCATTGAACACACACAAACTACCTGTGCTTTGTAATTGCACTCTGCTAAACAGGCAAGAAGAGCCTGTGCTTTGTAAATGTACTGCACTGAATAAGTGAGTAAAGTCTGTGCTTTGTAATTGCATGTAATAACCACCCCTGAATTTTTTGAAGTGTTTGTTTGCAAGTTTGTTTTCCACTGAAGTAGTTCGTTGTTTATTTGCTTCAAATTGTATTCAAGATAATAATTCAACGTATAATAAGATATACTCAAAAACCACTACATAAAAATGGAGGGGACTTGATGCCAACACCACCCAACACTACCATAACATAAAATACTAGAGTAGATAGCAACTAGACTTAAATCAGACTCCATAGAATATTGCCAAACATTACAAATCAGATTTGCATTCAATAACAAACTAAAATCAGACCTGAAGATATCTTCAAAATCATGAAAGGCCTGCTAAGAAATATTACCCACGTCCAACCAACAAGCATCAAGATAAGGGCGCTTAGTTTGAGCAATCAACCTTCCAAAGTCAATAAATTCTACTGCTGTACTATCAAAGAAAGGATGCAAATTGTTCAGCGAAAAGAAAGGATGCAAATTTCCAATTTCAGATTTTGAAAGATATCATAGAAGAGTGGAGCATCTAATGTTGTGCAAGTGGTGACTGATTCAACCCACTCGTGTTAGTTGGCTTGATGATGTAGGGTGCTTACAAGCACATTTTCTAGACCTCATATTGTGTTCATGTGTTGTACAACACATTAAAAGACATTAGGAAGAAAGATTTGATAAAGGCAATGGTATTAGAAGCTACAGATATATAGATGTTTATTTTCAACCATCACACTACACTTGCTTCGTTCAAGTATCAGCATACACCAAAGCCACACTTAACCACATAATCATTGAAATCCCATTGCATGCATGAAATGATTAAAAACACAACAATCAAGATAAGTCAAAATAAGACAAATATATCATTAGATTGTCAATTACTATCATAATAAGGAAAATTTAGGCTCAATTTAGTTGTAATATACAAAAGGTTAGCCTAAAATCCTTGGATATAATGATCTCAATTACCTTGGAATTCTATCACCTAAATAGTCACAAATACACCATATACAACAGGTTATGCATGAAAAAGGAAGAAATAGAAACAAAATGAGGTCAAGGATGACAAATTATTGGTACGAAATTTCCACTCTTCAACAAACATGTCAAATGAGTGGCATTAGTGGCTTCAGCGCTTTCAAGGAAGATCACCTCAGAAGTGTTTTTTTTACTTAACACAGGGCACCCACCATGTCAATCGAGGTAAGTTTACAAGCTGTCTTTTAAATTCTTAACCAAAAAAAAGAATGAGCAGTAGTGGGAGTAGTGAAAGTGAAGACATTGAATTTCAGATGCAACAAAGAACTAGAGGTCATATAAGTATGGCTACCACTAGTGGTTATCTTAGGAGTGTAGCAAGGTCTGCAAGCTCAACGAACCCATTTGTATGTCCTTTTGAACTCCTTAAGGCTTATGCAAAAGGCCCATTTGATCCCAAAAAACCTCTCTTACAATTTGCAATAAAATAAGACACAAAAACAGAAATTCAAGGAGTAGAAGAGTATGGCCATGTCATTTGTGCAACAAATACTAGAGTGGCAACTATACTAAAGTTTATCGCCATCTTTTATGTATAGGTGGACAAGGGAAGTTTGTGAAGCTATAACTCTAGCTTAGAAAGATGAGGTAGTTAGGCTGCATATGGAATAGCAGGCAAGAAACAAGGGAATCCATTGGAGTATGCAGCCCAGTATGTCATAGCTTATAGGAACCATGGATGTTGGAATTCAAAGAGGAGAGGATTTTACTACTACCAAGAGAAGCAAAAGAACTACTAGTTTGCAGGGTTGTTTAATATATAATCACAAGATGTAGCTTAAGTCTTCTATTGCTAAGTTTTGTTGTGCTCATCACATACCATTTCATATGGCATGTTCTCTCTGTTTCAAAAAAAAAGTTCAAAAATGTGATAGCTTTTGGTCCTTCCTTTGTCCTACTTGGAGAACATAAGCCATGCACCACCTTCCTGGATAGAGAATATTTGATAAGGGATGAATGCTACATCATCACAGATGGGTAGGCCAATGTCAAAACTTTTGGCCACTCATCAATATCATTGACACATGTTTAGTTGGCTCTTATTTTCTTAGAGTTGTTGATTGTTCAGGGAAAAGAAAGGATGCAAATTTCCAATTTCAGATTTTGAAAGATATCATTGATTAGTGGAGCATCTAATGTTGTACAAGTGGTGACTGATTCAACCCACTTGTGTTAGTTGGCTTGATGATATAGGGTGCTTACAAGCACATTTTCTAGACCCAATATTGTGTTCATGTGTTGTACAACACATTAAAAGACATTAGGAAGAAAGATTTGATAAAGGCAATGGTATTAGAAGCTACAGATATATAGATGTTTATTTGCAACCATCACACTAAACTTGCTTCGTTCAAGTATCAGCATACACCAAAGCCACACTTAACCACATAATCATTGAAATCCCATTGCATGCATGAAATGATCAAAAAACACAACAATCAAGATAAGTCAAAATAAGACAAATATATCATTAGATTGTCAATTACTATCATAATAAGGAAAATTTAGGCTCAATTTAGTTGTAATATACAAAAGGTTAGCCTAAAATCCTTGGATATAATGATCTCAATTACCTTGGAATTCTATCACCCAAATAGTCACAAATACACCATATACAACAGGTTACGCATGAAAAAGGAATAAATAGAAACAAAATGAGGTCAAGGATGACAAATTATTGGTACGAAATTTCCACTCTTCAACAAACATGTCAAATGAGTGGCATTAGTGGCTTCAGCGCTTTCAAGGAAGATCACCTCAGAAGTGTTTTTTTTGCTTAACACAGGCCACCCACCATGTCAATCGAGGTAAGTTTACCAGCTGTCTTTTAAATTCTTAACCAAAAAAATAGAATGAGCAGTAGTGGGAGTAGTGAAAGTGAAGACATTGAATTTCAGATGCAACAAAGAACTAGAGGTCATATAAGTATGGCTACCACTAGTGGTTCTCTTAGGAGTGTAGCAAGGTCTGCAAGCTCAATGAACCCATTTGTATGTCCTTTTGAACTCCTTAAGGCTTATGCAAAAGGCCCATTTGATCCCAAAAAACCTCTCTTACAATTTGCAATAAAATAAGACACAAAAACAGAAATTCAAGGAGTAGTAGAGCATGGCCATGTCATTTGTGCAACAAATACTAGAGTGGCAACTATACTAAAGTTTATCGCCATCTTTTATGTATAGGTGGACAAGGGAATTTTGTGAAGCTATAACTCTAGCTTAGAAAGATGAGGTAGTTAGGCTGCATATGGAATAGCAGGCAAGAAACAAGGGAATCCATTGGAGTATGCAGCCTAGTATGTCATAGCTTATAGGAACCATGGATGTTGGAATTCAAAGAGGAGAGGATTTTACTACTACCAAGAGAAGCAAAAGAACTACTAGTTTGCAGGGTTGTTTAATATATAATCACAAGGTGTAGCTTAAGTCTTCTATTGCTAAGTTTTGTTGTGCTCATGACATACCATTTCATATGGCATGTTCTCTCTATTTCAAAAAAAAAGTTCAAAAATGTGATAGCTTTTGGTCCTTCCTTTGTTAATTTTAGCACTTTCAGATTAACTAAGACTCAGAAAATCAGAATTTACTTACTAATTAGATTCACTTAGATTTAGAGATTTATAGTTTCAGATTTAACACAGCAAAGAAAATAAAGAAATAGAGAAAAGACACAATTACCCTGGGAAAACCTCCTAGGAGGAAAAACCCAGCCAGAAAAGATCCTCAAATCTGATTATGGATTATAGTTATGCAAACAATACAACACTTATCTCATGTGCTTTGTAGGTTCAGATTTGTTGTCCCTGGAGGTATGGTAGATCACTGTGGCTGCCTTCAACATTTACTTGCTATTATGTGGGAGATGAATGCTGATGTTGTCTTAACCCAAATTGCAGACCTTTAAGAAGTTCACTGATTCCTTGTGATGGATTTCGCACCTCCTTCTATTGGCAGATGTATGTTGCTGTTGCTGTCATGATTTCGCACCTCCTATATGTATGTTTCTGTAGCTATCATATATTTTGCACCACCTTCAATTGCTTTAAGTGCAGATCTCTTGTGTTTCTGGGAGTTCGCATTAGGCAGGTAGGTTTCGCATGAAGGAGCAGATTGAGATTAATTGATTACCAAATGAATCTTGATCTTTTATTTATATGGAGCGAACCCCTTAACTAGGTCGGCTTTTCAATAATTAAACTTTTATTATTTCCTTTTTATCTGCCTTGTTAATAGGGTCGGCCCTATTGGATAGTGCGTTGGGTGTTTATTTGTTGTGGCGTGGGAGATAGGGCCACGTTAGAGGGAAGAGGGGCCAGACCTTATTTGGGCGGATTCCAATGTTGCCTAAGGCAATTTGAATCCGCCCTTTCCCTAATTAATATCAACACTCCCTCTTAATTAGGGAGGAGAGCATAACTATAATCTTCCATCTTGCATACACAAGCAAGGAATGGATTTACATAATACAATCTTCCAGCTTGCACACAAGCATAGACTGGATCCACCTTACATTGCCCGTAGAGGGTGGAGAGGATCTTTTCAACCATCTTACATTGCCCATAGAGGATGGTCAATCAATTACACTAATACCATCGTACATTGCCCGCAGAGGATGGTTTAACAATTACACTTCTCCCTGAGAAGTTTTTACAGTACCATCTTACATTGCCCGTAGAGGATGGTTTAACATTTACAACACCATCTTACATTGCCCGCAGAGGATGGTTAATAATTACACTTCTCCCTGAGAAGTTTACAATACCACCTTACATTGCCCGCAGAGGGTCGTTAACATTTACAATACCATCTTACATTGCCCGCAGAGGATGGTTAATAATTATACTTCTCCGTGAGAAGTTTACAATACCACCTTACATTGCTCGCAGAGGGTGGTTTGATACAATACAAAGTATCACTGAGATTGAGACTCCCTCTCAATTAGGGTTTCATTTTCCACAATACCAAGTCTATCCCTGAAGTACACAAACTTCACTTTGGATAGAGGCTTGGTAAGAATATCTGCAACCTGCTCATCAGTGTTGACATACTTCAGCTGAATAGCACCTCTTTGCACCATATCTCGAATGAAATGATAATGGGTTTCCACATGTTTTGACCTGTCATGAAATACTGGATTGATAGACATTTTAATACAACTCTGGTTATCACAGTGAATAACTGTAGGATCCCATGGCTGACCAAACAGCCCAGCAAGAAGCTTACGAATCCACACTACTTCTCTGGAAGCTACACTTGCTGCTATATACTCAGCTTTAGCAGTACTACATGCCACTGAAGATTGTTTCCTGCAAGCCCAAGAGATTATTGCGGATCCCAAGCTAAAACAGATACCAGAGGTGCTTTTCTTGTCTTTGACGCTTCCAGCCCAGTCTGCATCTGAATAACCTTCCAAAGTTATTGGAGTGTTAAGTGGATACTTCAGCCCAAAACCAATTGTGCCTCACAAGTATCTTAGGATATGCTTGGCCGCAACAAGATGAACATTTTTGGGCATGCTCATGAACTGGCTGAGAGCATTTACAGCAAAACAGATGTTTGGTCTAGTGTTAACTAGATACATTAGTGATCCAATCAACTGCCGGTACTTGGATGGATCTGCAAATTCAGAGTTAGCTGCAGAAACACTTAACTTCTTTAAGTTAGATTCCATAGGAGTAGACATGAGTTTACAATCCATCATTCTAAATCTTTTCAAAATGTCAATAGTATACTTTCCTTGACTTAGAAAAATTTCATTAGATCTTTGCCATACTTCTAGACCTAGAAAATAATGCATTAGACCTAAGTCTTTCATTTCAAATTCTGAAGCTAATTCTTTCTTGCATCTAATAATAAGTTCATCTTTACCCGTAAAGAATAAGTCATCCACATAAAGAACTAGAATTAGCATTTCATCATTGGCTACCTTAAAGTATATGTTAGAGTCAGCATCATTTTTACAAAAGCCTAGACTTAGCAAGTATTTATCAATTCTTTCATACCAAGCACGAGGAGCTTGTTTAAGACCATACAGAGCTTTCTTTAACCTGCACACATGAGTTAATCTATCTTGAATCTCATAACCCTTAGGTTGCTCAATATAGACTTCTTCCTCAATGACACCATTGAGGAAGGCAGTCTTAACATCCATCTGATGTAGTTTCCAACCCCTAGCAGCAGTAATAGCTATTATAGTTCTAATAGAGGTATATCTAACAACAGGAGCAAATGTTTCTTCATAGTCTATGCCTTCCTTTTGAGAAAAACCACGAGCTACAAATCTAGCCTTATATTTTTCAATACTACCATCAGCATTATGTTTAATTTTAAATAACCATTTAGAGGAAACAACAGATTTACCTTTGGGTCTGGGCACAATGTCCCACACATCATTCTTGATGATTGACTGATATTCTTCATCCATAGCAAGTTTCCAGGCATGATGAATCAAAGCTTCTTCAACATTGCAAGGTTCAGTTTCAATGAGATTGCACATCAAATCAACATAGCTGGAGAATACCTGAGGTCTCTTAGTTTGACGGAAGGTGCCACTGGGAGCAGCAAATCTTTCAGCTTCTTGAATGGTGTTCCTTATTGTTGACGTGTATTTTGTACACTATCAAACACAGAATAAAATACCCAAGGGTACCTTATCCTCTCTTGAGTAAAGCCTCTGAATGCTGAAGATATCGCGAAAAGGATCAATCAGGGTGACTTCAAGGTTCTTCGTTGTAGGATCTCTAGTTGTAGGATCTCTAGGTGTGGATAAGCTCTCTGTGGTATGATGTGATTTTGCTGGAATCACAAGGGGACTTACACTTGATGACTGAACGTCTGATTTGCTGGAATCACAAGTCTTACTAACTCTGATTTGAAAAAAAGAAAAAAGACGAGGGCGAGGAGAGGATCTAATCCTAATACTAAGAATGTAGGAGCAATGAATGATCTTTGATGAAATTCTAACTAAGTCTTGTTTTGACATCACAGGACCATCTCCACAAGGTTAGTGCGATCTTCGAAGGAAAGCTTTATGATGTTCAAATCATCACTACAGGCATAGACACCATCAGGCTGATGCATATCAATGAAGAAGCGACAACTGAAGTTAAGCTTAAGCTGAATGATTCCAATTGACTACACAAGGCAAGTCTGCAATCAACAAACTGCTAGTAGTATGGATATACGAATTTCACCATCAATCAAGCACATTTCTTCCACTCATCTAATCAAATATGAGAAGTATAGAGACCATGCAAATTGTCGAATCGACCCATAAATTTCACCATTTCTTCAATGAAGTTACAAGTCTTTTACAACAAGATCTTGGCAACAATCTTTGCCTTCTCTCTCTACTCTACTCTAATTGCTATTCTATCAACTAGCTAATCACCTTCTAACTACTCTCTATCTGCTAACTCCTTTCTAACTACTTTCTATTGCCTTTACAAAATGAAGAGTCGGGGCTTATATAGTGCCCTCAATACAATTCGATGGCTTAGATCAATTCGAGATCAATGGCCAAGATTTTACAATGAAAACCCTAATTAGGGTTTGTTACAACCATTACATAACGTTTAATGCTTGACCAATGATAAAATTGTATTGCTTGGACACATGTCCTCTCTGGAAAATTCCACCAATGGATAGCTGGGGTAGGTACATCGAAGTTTGTGCCACCTCCCATGAGTTAGGTACATTGAATCTAGACACGCTGAGGTGGACCACACTGACTGGAGAAATGATGACTAAGATGCCAACTCGTCAGACACTTGGTTGATACTCAATTTGGTAATGTTGAGAAGTTAGCTTTAATTAACTCTTCTGGAATTATCTGCTTCTTCAACGAACCCTTTGCTCTGACTTCTTGTGTCTTTGATGTGCAGGATGATGATGTATCTTGCCTTGGAATGCTGGATTGGAAGAAATTATTCTTTGTTGATGTTTGATCGAAGAAAGCCATCCTTGTCGATGGTAGACTGGAGGAGGTCGCCCTTGTCCTTGCTTGATCTTCCAACTCCGGGATCTCCATTTGATGCCTACACAAAATATTAAAGTTAGTCTTTTGAGCATCAAACCTTAAAGCATGAAATTTAAGACCTTTCAAAGGTATAACTTAAGATATTAATTTAAAAAAGGTCATGATAAATCAAGAATTACACATTTTCAAATTAATAATGAATGGAATTTGGATCTTCAAGACTTAGACTTTACAAAATTGCAATGGGATCACAATAAGTCTTGAATGAGATCTTCAAAAAAGTAATTCTTCATACCTCCCCTTGAGTACTTAAGTACAAAACCTTGAAAAATGAAGGAAGAAGACCGGATTTTGTTGGGCGAGATTTATAGCCATCCCTTGGATGAAGTACGCCTCCTTTAGCCTTCAAAAGAGCTTCACCTTCCACTAGCTTCTCCAAAATTTGGAAATTCGCCTTCAAATACCTTCAAAAAATCTGGAAATTATCCTCCAATCTAGCAAGAAATTCGCCTCTCCAATAGCCTTCAAAATGAATTTTGCCCTCCTTAGTCTCCACACTTAGTAGAAATTTGCTCCACTCCACCTAGATTTCGCACCTTCAATTAGCTCTCCAAATTCGCACTTGAAAGGATGATTGAATGATTTGAATTGTGAAAAAAAAAACACCTCCAATATATAGAGCGCTTTACCTTGATTCTTGTTGAGGCCGACCTAGCAAATAAGCTTTAAAATAAAATAAAATCCCACTAAGAAGAAGGCCGACTTGTCAAAATAAGCCTAAAAAATAAATAAAATTGCAAAAAGGAAAGGCCGACTTGATAAAATAATAAAAATAAGCCTTCAAGCGCTCCCTTTTTTAATTTTGATTTCACAAAAATTAATTTTAAATGCCTTTATAATAAAAATTCAATTTTTTGAGGCTCAAAATTAATTTATTAAATGCCAATTTAATTTAATTTTTCCAAATATTTCGAAGTTAGCAATTTGACATCTAATGCAATTTTGGAGGATATCAACGCTCAAATATGGTAAAAATAAAGAATGCCAATAACTTCGCGCTGGACCCTTGGAGAGGGACAGGAGCGAACTTTCAATTTTGGCCTTGCATTCCTCATTTTCACGTTCAAAACTTCATCTAGGCATTTAAAATGGCATTTTTTTATTGGAGCTTTGAGTTTAATTTCACTTGATCTCTAGGAGGAAAGTGCCTTTAGGACTTTTTTGCCCTAGACCCTTGGAGAGGGACAGGAGCGATTTTTTACTTATGGTCTTAATCCTTCACCTTTTATTGCCAACTCTCATTGTGGGGTGAGTAATGATCTCTCTCATCCATTCCCTACACGTTTAGCTTGCTTTTTGCAAGGCAAAATAGGTGTTTTAAAGATTTTCGCCTTGGGCCGCCAGTGAGGGACAGGGATGACTTTTGCATTTTAGCCTAGGATTATCAAGTTTTGAAGTCAAATCTTTGTTCACCATGCTTTAGAAGACCTTTTCCATCCTTGCACAACCTTGCCTTAGCGCAATCTTGGAGGGAAGTTGTTGGTTTTGTAAAAATCGCCATGGTCCTTCAGTGAGGGGCAGGAGCGCTTTGAGTCCTTTGCACAAATTCTTAGTCCTTCAACCTTCAAATTACCCCCAAGGCGTAGAACATCATTCTCCACTTCCTTTTGAGTCTTGGAAACAAAAAAGTTATCTCGAAATGTAAGGTAAATGGGCACACTTGGAAATTTTGCCCTGGACCCTTAGAGAGGGACAGGAGCGAATTTGCAAATTGTCATCAAAATTTGTAATCATAGCATCTTAATTCCACCTCAAGGCATTTCAAACATCATTTCAAACTTGCGCCTTGGCCTAGATTTGTCCAAACTTGGAGAGAAGCGCTGGATATTAGGTTTTTCGCCCTGGTCCCTTGGAGAGGGACAGGAGCGATTTTGCAAATTCAAGTCTATCTGTCCTTTGCTAGCCCTCCAAATTATCTTCAATGGGCAAAACACGCCTTCTTCCATTCATTTCAATCACAAAACTTGCCTTGTCTTTGCAAGAAAATTGCACTTTTAGAAAATCGCTCTGGACCTTCAGTGAGGGACAGGGGCATAATTATCTTTGTTGCCCAAAATTCAACAATTTTCAAACTTTCAAACTTTCAAACGTATCCAGTAACGTCCAATCTTCTCTCCGAGAAACCCTGCACAAAACAAGTTAGCCAAAATTAGCGAGAAATAAACTTAAATAAGATTTTCGCCCTGGACCCTTGGTGAGGGACAGGAGCGAAATTTACAATCTAGGCTAAATTGCTTAATCCTTTAGTTTCAAACCACTTCACAGGGCAAGGTAAGATCATTTTCAAGGCCAAGAACAAGGTTTCAAATTCAAACGAGTTGGCAAACGAAATCTACAATGAATTTCGCTCTGGACCCTCAGCAAGGGTCAGGAGCGAAATTCCCAATCTTGGCCAAAATTCATCATTTTCTTCAAGGTGTTCAATCAATTCCAAAGTCCAAACAAAATGCTTTGCAAATCAAAATTTGGTCGAATAAGGCCAGGAATGAGTCCTAGGTTGATTTTCGCCTTGGACCCTTTGGAAGGGTCAGGAGCGAGATTCGCCTTGGACCTCCTGAGAGGGTCAGGAGCGAAATTCGCTCTGGATCCTCAACAAGGGTCAGGAGCGAAATTTGACTTTTGAACTCTCCGACAGGATAGTTTTATGGAATATAACACTTAAGTATGAGTGACATCTCCTTCTATCTTTCTTCTTTCTTATACTTGAAAACCTAAAAACAAACCCTAGAAAGCAAAAAAAAGCAGGGGTCCCCATTTGCAATGGGGCGATGTGTGAAAATGTCACAACACTTACCCAGAGAGGCCTCTTTTTGGTAACGACAATGTCGCTAGGAATATCAGTGGGATTCATGGGCTTTGGTGGATCATCATGATCATCTTGAGGTGGAGGTTCTACTTGCTCCCTCTGAATCTCAGGGTTAGAATCAACACTTATATCTTGATTGTCATTAGTTTCATCAATAACACAAGAACCTTTTGATTTCTTAAAAGCAATATCTTTTTCAAATATAACAGCCCTACTTACCTCAACATACCTTTGACCTGGAATGTATATTCTGAATGCTTTGGAGGATTCACTGTAACCGACTAGAATGCCTTTCTTTCCGGAGGGTTCCAGTTTGGTTCATTTTTCCTTGGGCACATGAACATAAACAGGACTTCCAAAGATTCTGAGGTGACTGATGTCTGGTTTGGATCCTGTAAAGGCTTCTTCAGGGGTCATGTTCTTTAGAACACGGTGAGGGCATCTATTCTAGATATATACAGCTGTTCTGGAGGCCTCTGCCCATAGGGAGGTCTGCAAGTCTTGATCGTGAATCATAGCCTTTGCAGCCTCCACAATAGTCCTATTCTTTCTTTCGGCAACACCATTTTGTTGAGGATTGTAAGGAACACAAAACTCCCTCTTAATTCCTGACTCAACACAAAAATCATAAAAGCTACCGGAGGTATACTCACCTCCATTGTCAGATCTTAAACATTTAATTCTTTTACCAGAGGAGTTTTCAGTTAATGCTTTGAACTCTTTGAATTTACTTAGGACTTCATCGGATTCTTTAGATTTCAAAAAGTAAATCCAAGTTTTCCTAGAGAAATCATCTATGAAGATTACATAATAAAGAAATCCACTAGGAGAAGCTATAGACATAGGACCACATAAATCAGAGTGAACAAGTTCTAGTTTGTCTTTAGCTCTATTTTCACTTTTATGAAATGGACTTTTGACATTTTTACCTATAGCACAACCTTTACAAGTGTTATCATGGATTTGACTGAGTTTAGGCATACCTTTGACTAACTTTCCAAGGGATGGAAGAGCTTGATAATGCAAGTGTCCGAGCCTTCTATGCCATAACTCACAGGATTCAAGAACCTCATTAATGAGTGCTTGAATAGGGTCAGTAGAGAGTTTATAAACACTATCATATCTATGACCAATTATGCGAGCAGATTTAAAACTAGATTTCTTAGGCCATGCAAGAACTTTTCCATCAAAAAATGCAATTTGATAACCTTTATCTTCTAGAGCAGAAATGGAAATTAGGTTTCTTTTAATTCCAGGAACAAACAAGATATCACTGAGGTGCAAGGAAATACCAGAAACTAAATTTAGAGAGGTAGAGCCAGAACCTCTTACCGAATAACGAGCGTCATCACCAATTACTACATGAAGGCTGGTATCCTTTTCTACTAAGTCTGAAAGGTGATCACAGAAGCCTGTGATGTGTCTGGAGGCACCATTGTCAATCAATCAAGTATTGCTATCTAAAGGAACACTGCTAGACAGAGCGGAGATGAATAAAAAATCATCATTTTGTTCTGATACTTCATTTAGGTTGGCTTCACTTTGGTTAGGGTTATGCTGACATTCTTTAGCATAGTGACCAAATTTGTCACATCTAAAGCAATGGACACGCGAAGTATCTCTTGGTTTCTTCCAAGGGTGCTGGGAAAATGGTCTGAATTCCCTATTTCTTTTAGGATAAGGTTTCTTCCAATTTCCCCCTTTCTTGCATTGTGTTGCAAGCATGTGATGATCATCTATATGGGGACTTTTGGTTTGTCCTCTTGTGATGAGGCGAGACTCTTCTTGGATACAGACATTTTTAAGGCGATCAAGGGTGGGTAACTCAGTCCTACCACTTATGGTTTGGATAAATGACTCCCATGAGTGAGGTAGACCATTTAGGGCAATCATGACAAGGTCTTTATCTTCCATGTTATGGCCAATTAAACCTAGCTGATTCTTTAGTTCTGAAATTCTCATAAAGTAGGAAATAATAGAATCTTCTTTTGCCATTTTGATATTAAGTAGTTGTTGTCTTAAAATAATTGCCCTACTGAGATTGTTAAGTTCATATGTACCTTGTAAATGATTGAACATTTCCCTTGCAGTGGTAAATGAGGCAATAGAGGTGACTAGGTGGTCTTTGACTGAAACAATGAGAATCTTCCTGGCTTTGACAGCATCCTTTTTGAATTGTTTTAGCTCGGCTACATCCATAGGTTCAGTTAGCTCTTTTGCTTCTATGAATTGGAGAAGATCTTCTTCCTCTAGAGCCAACTTGATTCGAACTTTCCAGGCAGTAAAGTTTAGATTCCCATCAAGCCTATCTTCAACTTTCAGCCCCATTGACCTAACCTAAAAGGAGACAACAATCTGGAAATAAAGGAGTACTGAATTCTGAATCTGAAAGTTGATCTAGCCTATAGCTCTGATACCATGTTAATTTTAGCACTTTCAGATTAACTAAGACTCAGAAAATCAGAATTTACTTACTAATTAGATTCACTTAGATTTAGAGATTTATAGTTTCAGATTTAACACAGCAAAGAAAATAAAGAAATAGAGACAAGACACAATTACTTAGATTTAGAGATTTATAGTTTCAGATTTAACACAGCAAAGAAAATAAAGAAATAGAGACAAGACACAATTACCCTGGGAAAACCTCCTAGGAGGAAAAACCCAGCCAGAAAAGATCCTCAGATCTGATTATGGATTATAGTTATGCAAACAATACAACGCTTATCTCATGTGCTTTGTAGGTTCAGATTTGCTGTCCCTGGAGGTATGGTAGATCACTGTGGCTGCCTTCAACATTTACTTGCTATTATGTGGGAGATGAATGCTGATGTTGTCTTAACCCAAATTGCAAATCTTTAAGAAGTTCACTGATTCCTTGTGATGGATTTCGCACCTCCTTCTACTGGCAGATGTATGTTGTTATTGCTGTCATGATTTCGCACATCCTATATGTATGTTGCTGTAGCTATCATATATTTCGCACCACCTTCAATTGCTTTAAGTGCAGATCTCTTGTGTTTCTGGGAGTTCGCATTAGGCAGGTAGGTTCCGCATGAAGAAGCAATTTGAGATTAATTGATTAACAAATGAATCTTGATCTTTTATTTATATGGAGCGAACTCCTTAACTAGGTCGGCTTTTCAATAATTAAACTTTTATTATTTCCTTTTTATCTGCCTTGTTAATAGGGTCGGCTCTATTGGATAGTGCGTTGGGTGTTTATTTGTTGTAGCGTGGGAGATAGGGCCACGTTAGAGGGAAGAGGGGCCAGACCTTATTTGGGCGGATTCCAATGTTGCCAAAGGCAATTTGAATCCGCCCTTTCCCTAATTAATATCAACATCCTTTGTCCTACTTGGAGAACATAAGCCATGCACCACCTTCCTGGATAGAGAATATTTGATAAGGGATGAATGCTACATCATCACAGATGGGTAGGCCAATATCAAATCTTTTGGCCGCTCATCAATATCATTGACACATGTTTAGTTGGCTCTTATTTTCTTAGAGTTGTTGATTGTTCAGGGAAAAGAAAGGATGCAAATTTCCAATTTCAGATTTTGAAAGATATCATAGAAGAGTGGAGCATCTAATGTTGTACAAGTGGTGACTAATTCAACCCACTCGTGTTAGTTGGCTTGATGATGTAGGGTGCTTACAAGCACATTTTCTAGACCCCATATTGTGTTCATGTGTTGTACAACACATTAAAAGACATTAGGAAGAAAGATTTGATAAAGGTAATGGTATTAGGAGCTACAAATATATAGATGTTTATTTGCAACCATCACACTACACTTGCTTCGTTCAAGTATCAGCATACACCAAAGCCACACTTAACCACATAATCATTGAAATCCCATTGCATGCATGAAATGATCAAAAAACACAACAATCAAGATAAGTCAAAATAAGACAAATATATCATTAGATTGTCAATTACTATCATAATAAGGAAAATTTAGGCTCAATTTAGTTGTATTATACACAAGGTTAGCCTAAAATCCTTGGATATAATGATCTCAATTACCTTGGAATTCTATCACCCAAATAGTCACAAATACACCATATACAACAGGTTACGCATGAAAAAGGAAGAAATAGAAACAAAATGAGGTCAAGGATGACAAATTATTGGTACGAAATTTCCACTCTTCAACAAACGTGTCAAATGAGTGGCATTAGTGGCTTCAGCGCTTTCAAGGAAGATCACCTCAGAAGTGTTTTTTTTGCTTAACACAGGCCACCCACCATGTCAATCGAGGTAAGTTTACCAGCTGTCTTTTAAATTCTTAACCAAAAAAAAAGAATGAGCAGTAGTGGGAGTAGTGAAAGTGAAGACATTGAATTTCAGATGCAACAAAGAACTAGAGGTCATATAAGTATGGCTACCACTAGTGGTTCTCTTAGGAGTGTAGCAAGGTCTGCAAGCTCAACGAACCCATTTGTATGTCCTTTTGAACTCCTTAAGGCTTATGCAAAAGGCCCATTTGATCCCAAAAAACCTCTCTTACAATTTGCAATAAAATAAGACACAAAAACAGAAATTCAAGGAGTAGTAGAGTATGGCCATGTCATTTGTGCAACAAATACTAGAGTGGCAACTATACTAAAGTTTATCGCCATCTTTTATGTATAGGTGAACAAGGGAAGTTTATGAAGCTATAACTCTAGCTTAGAAAGATGAGGTAGTTAGGCTGCATATGGAATAGCAGGCAAGAAACAAGGGAATCCATTGGAGTATGCAGCCTAGTATGTCATAGCTTATAGGAACCATGGATGTTGGAATTCAAAGAGGAGAGGATTTTACTACTACCAAGAGAAGGAAAAGAACTACTAGTTTGCAGGGTTGTTTGATATATAATCACAAGATGTAGCTTAAGTCTTCTATTGCTAAGTTTTGTTGTGCTCATGACATACCATTTCGTATGGCATGTTCTCTCTATTTCAAAAAAAAAGTTCAAAAATATGATAGCTTTTGGTCCTTCCTTTGTCCTACTTGGAGAACATAAGCCATGCACCACCTTCCTGGATAGAGAATATTTGATAAGGGATGAATGCTACATCATCACAGATGGGTAGGCCAATGTCAAATCTTTTGGCCACTCATCAATATCATTGACACATGTTTAGTTGGCTCTTATTTTCTTAGAGTTGTTGATTGTTCAGGGAAAAGAAAGGATGCAAATTTCCAATTTCAGATTTTGAAAGATATCATAGAAGAGTGGAGCATCTAATGTTGTACAAGTGGTTACTGATTCAACCCACTCGTGTTAGTTGGCTTGATGATGTAGGGTGCTTACAAGCACATTTTCTAGACCCCAACACATTAAAAGACATTAGGAAGAAAGATTTGATAAAGGCAATGGTATTAGAAGCTACAGATATATAGATGTTTATTTGCAACCATCACACTAAACTTGCTTCGTTCAAGTATCAGCATACACCAAAGCCACAGATATATAGATGTTTATTTGCAACCATCACACTAAACTTGCTTCGTTCAAGTATCAGCATACACCAAAGCCACACTTAACCACATAATCATTGAAATCCCATTGCATGAATGAAATGATCAAAAAACACAACAATCAAGATAAGTCAAAATAAGACAAATATATCATTAGATTGTCAATTACTATCATAATAAGGAAAATTTAGGCTCAATTTAGTTGTAATATACAAAAGGTTAGCCTAAAATCCTTGGATATAATGATCTCAATTACCTTGGAATTCTATCACCCAAATAGTCACAAATACACCATCACACTACACTTGCTTCGTTCAAGACTTCTTCAAGAAAGGAATTCCTCAATATAATGGATACTAGATATGCCAACTACTTCACTTTGTTAGCAAGGATGGTTGAGGTGCAATAGGCTTTACAATTATGTAATGTCCCGTTTTGGAATGACAATAATTCTTGCCCACTATACTCGTAGAATTATTGCAGGTTATGTAGTTTCAGTCTGCTGTGGTAATTTGGACAGATTCAATTCGATGTTGTTTCCCGCTTTGAAAGCTAAATGCTGCTCTCTTAGATAAGTTCTATTGCTAAATGGTTTGATCTGTATTTGATTGCTGAAGATTCTTTGCCTTCTTAGGAGAATTGATGTTAATTGTATTGATTTCCACCATTGATTGATAAGTACCCTTCAATGCTTGGAATGAATTCTCCTTTATACTTTATTGGTGGAAGGGTCACCACCTTTCATAAGAAAGGAGTCGCCACTTTTTATTGTTGCCCTTGAGAATAATATATTATTTCCTAAATTGATCTCCTCTTTTTTTATGTCTTCCTCAAATGAAAACTACACCCCTTTATATCCTCCAATGTGAGGGAGAGTCACACCTCTTCATAATGGTCACAACTTTCACAATTGCCACCCTTCATCATTGCTGCCCCTTTGATATATTAGAATAGTTAATTAGTATTTTAATGGTCATTAGTGTAATTTTGGCTTTATTTGGTTTTCTATTTTTGGCTTCTATTTTTAGAAGCAGTTGTTTCTTTTTAGAAACATCACCACTTGTAATCGCCTATTTAAATGGTTCTATAGATGAATAAAGTAATCCAATTATTTGAGCAATAGTTTTTCATGGTATCAGAGCGGGTGACGAGCCATCAAAAAAAATTTGTGCCTTTCTACCTGGGGTTAATTTCCAAAAAAAAAAATTCAAGGGTTTTTTTTATGAAAAAAAATTCAATTTTAAGGTTTTTTTATCTGGCCGATTCTGCTGGAAGAAATTCAAGGGTTTTTTGAAACCTTCGTTTTGGGCGTCGATTTTGGGCGTCATTTTTTTTGTGCAAGATTTTCGCGTTTTTTTAGGCGGAAGTTTTTTGGGGGGTTGCGTTTTTCTCAGAGTGTTTTTTTAAGACGCGCAAAAGGTTTGCAGAGGTTTTTTTTGCAAGCACGCAATTTAATTTCACTATAGGCGCGATTTTTTCCGACCCGCGTCGGAATATTTTTGGCGCACGTCAGGGTATTTTCGCAGCGGCGGGTTAACTTTTGCAATCGCAACGATTTTTTTCAGCGCATCTAGGTATTTTCTCGACAGCAATAGTGGTGGGAATTTATTTTTTCTCCGCGATTTTTCTAGAAATTTCTGCGACTCAGTGATGTGATTTTTCTGGAAATTTTTGCGACAAGGTTGACCACAGATTCCAAAATGGCGTCTTTGACCAACATCATGTTGGAGAGCAATCAGAAGTTCAACGGACAAAACTTTAATACTTGGAAACAGAGGATGCTCTCAATTTTTGAGTATCATTGCCTTGATCATATTGTTTTGGGCGAGGAATCTCGTCCTACAACAGCGTGTGATGATCAAGACAAACATGATGTGAAGAATTGAGAGGCTATCATACTTATCAAGTTATCCGTCACAAATGATCAACTCCCTCAGGTGCCTTCAAGTAAAACAACTAAAGAGATCTGGGATCTCTTGAAGGATCTTCATGAAACATCCGATAAGAGCCAAGCTTTCTTTCTGAAGAATATGCTGTTTTCTATCATGATGGATGAAAAGACATCTATCCAGGCACATCTTACGAAGATCAAGGAGATTTGTGACCAGTTGGAAGCTATTGGTCGTACCATGGTGGAAGAGGATATGGTAGTGATCACGTTGAAAAGCCTTCCCACATACTACAAGCATTTCATTGACACGCTCAATATCTCATCTACAACAAGATAAATGGAAGCAACAGTTTGATAGTAACAATGTCAGTGCGGAACAAGCTTTTACTGCCGAGGACAAGGGAAAAGGTGAGTACACTCAGCAAAAAGGGCAGCGCAACTCTGAGGAGGGGTTCACGCAGAGATTCACATGTCACTATTGTGGTGGACTTGGGCATATCCAAAAATTCTGCAGAAAGATGTTGGCTGATCAGAAGTCCAACTAGGGAAGGTCTCAGGAGCATGTGCAGCTCATGTTGCAGAGCGTTCTGAAGAGAAGGAGGAGTCCGCCTTCTATGCTTTTTGATTTTGTCATCGGATGGGTTTTCTGATTTCTCTCCACAAAAAATCATGGGAGGGTTTTGCTTGATTTTTCCTCAAAAATCAGGGAGTGTTGTTTTACCACGTGATGTCTTCTATTTCATCATGTGAGGTTTGCTATTTTACCACGTGATGTCTGTTGTTTTGCCATGTGATGTCTGATGTTATGCCACGTCATGTCTAGTGTCTTGCTGCGTGATGACTGGTGTTTTACCGCATGATGTTTGGGGTTTTACCACGCAATGTTTCAGGGTTTTTACAAAAAATTTCCACAAAAAAATGATGATTTGTATCTTTAGTTTTTGGAGGGTTTGTCGATTTTTCCTCAAAATAGTGGTTTCAGGTTTCAGTTTGGTTACCCAACATCAGGTTGGATGGATTCTTGTATTCTTGGTCATTAACACTTTGCAGATCCAAGGAGGGTCTCCGCTGCAGCAGAGTGTTCTTTCTGTTTGTGATCAAAAGACCTGCAGTGTCTTTTGAAGGGTAGTTCGTTGATAGAATGACCATTAAGAGAGGGTATTAGAATATTTAATTAGTATTTTAATGGTTATTAGTGTAATTTTGGCTTTATTTAGTTTTCTATTTTTGGCTTCTATTTTTAGAAGCAACTGTTTCTTTTTAGAAACATCACCGCTTGTAATCGCCTATTTAAACGGCTCTATAGATGAATAAAGTAATCCGATTATTTGAGCACTATTTTTTCATGAGAGTCACTTCCTTATCTTCTTCCCATTAATGCTTCCTTAATTCGCTCCCTTCTTTCTTCCTTCATCCCTTTCCTCCCCAAATGATGCTCTCTTCTCTCCCTTTCATATCTCGTGTTTGAGGGAGTCCAAAAATTCATTTCAAGCCTTTTGACCATCCATTAAACTTAACTAAATTTTAGTTATATTAGATTTTTTTTAATTCTTTTATATTTTAATTTATTATTATTATTCATTAATAAATCCTATTTCAACAAGGGGACATTACAAATTAATGGGGACAAACTTAGAGTGGGGTAGATGATTAGATGCAAACACCCTAAAGGAAATGGACATGAAATCTTGGTTAGGCAAGAAAGATGCATCTATTTGGACATCTAAAGTGTTGGAATCTAACTGAAAATAAGAGCAAGCACTAGTAGCATTTGCCCTTTGATCAAGTCAACATATGGCAAAGTGAGGATCTTGATCAAGGAAGCCCCTTCCTACCCTATCTTCTAGTATTCCCGAAATTGTAGCTACAAGCCACCCCTTTATGACCATACATGAAGAAGAGCTCACTCCACAAGAGAACAAAGGAATCATTGGAAAAGGTCATTTAAAAATGACTCTTTTAAGATATTGTGAATCACCACATTGCTAAATGTCTTTATGCAAATGGGTTGTCTTTCAAACTTGTTCAATTACCATATTGGCAAAAAATGGTAAGGAAAATGAACAAGGCTCCAAAAGGGTACAAGGGTCCAAGTCTTAAGGTGTGTACCACCTTATTAGCAAAAGCGTTGAAAAATGCAAATGATTCATAGCAGCACATTAGAGAGTCGTGGATTGCAATAGAGGCATTCAATTTTCTTGATGGATGGAAAGATGCCAAAACTGTCCCTTGTTCAATGTGATTGTAGTGTTCATTAATGGACAAGGTTTTTGAAAGTCATAATTTATGAGGGGAAGGTGATGGATGCAAAATCTATCGTAGGAATCCTTATCATGCCATTGACAAAGTGGATCCTACAAACATTGTCCAAGTCATAACAAACATGAAAAATTGCAAAAGGACAAGTTTGTTGGTTGGGGCACACTATTCACACATCTTTTGGACACCTTGTGTTGTTCACTCACTCAATCTAATGATGCAAAAGTTGGGAAGAAAAATTGAGTGGATCAAACATGTGTATGGCAAGGCCAATGAGGTCCAAATATTCATCACCAATCACATGTCACAGGTCATAGTCAGATCATTCTCAAAATTGGAGTGCATAAAGTGAAACAATAAAAAAATGTTTCATCTTACTAATTTATGTTAAATTTTTTCAAATGCTTTTTTTCCTTTTTATCTTTAAAATTTTTAATACATAGTTGAGACCCACATCGCTTCCAACACAATTGTCATGAAAAAACTTGTGAAGGTGTGGGAGGCACTTTCTAACATGGTCCTTAACCAACTTTGGTCTATATAGAGGTGATCCAACACTGAGAGGGCAATGAAGCTCAGTCTTGAGCTCAAACTCTTCTTTTTAGCGCTTAGAGATATCAGCCATGCTTTTTTAAGAAAAATTGCAACCTTTTCTTGTCATATTTTGCTCTTATTCACCCAAAAAACCCAGTGAAGTATCAACATGGCAAGAAGACAATTTGAGAAGAGAATTTTAAGCATTCAAAATTGATCAAATCACCAAAGAAGAAGCAGCAAAATTGGCCGCAATGGAGGAAAATGAACACACCTTTGAAGAAATAATCTATCATCATTTAGATATTGGCTTACCTTGTAGTTCAAAGCTTCAAAAACAAAGTTACACTAGGAGGAGAAAGAAGAAGATGTAGATTGTATTTGGTTTTTTTTCAATTTGACACATCATTATATGTAGACAATTACAATGCTGTTATACATTTATTATTTACAGTTTTGTTGTATTCCAATGTATTGTACTGTTGGTGTTGGAAATAAGTCACAACCGGACTGACGATGGACTGGTCCAAGAGGGCCAGTAGCTCAGTGGTAGAGCACTCCAGCAGCGTATGGAAGGTCCTAGGTTCGAGTCCTAGCTGGTCCATGTCTCAACATGGTATCAGAGCCAGGCCCAGGCTAGGAGCCCCAAGCACACGAGAAGTGTGGCTTAAGGGGGGGTGTTGGTGTTGGAAATAAGCCACAACCGGACCAACGATGGACTGGTCCAAGAGGGGCCAGTAGCTCAGTGGTAGAGCACTCCAGCAGCGTATGGAAGGTCCTAGGTTCGAGTCCTAGGTGGTCCATGTCTCAACATGTACGACTTTGAAGCTAAGAAATTTCAAATTTTGAGAGTTTGAGGATCATATGACATGAGAAGTTTTAATTATGACAAATTGATAGTCAAATTAGACCTTTATGTTCTCTAAATGCATTAATTTATTTTATTGTGTGTAATTATGAGGCTTTTTTTGCCAATTCTGTGTCAAGTTTTTTGCCAAGTTTGTCCCAAATCTGAGTCAAAATTTCAAGCTGCCGAGTCGAATCTAAGTCCAAGTCTTCAAACTATGAAATATATATACGTAAAAGAAGACACGTGAAGCAAACCGCTTTTAAAATATAGTTTCCTTTCAATACACAAATTCTATGCATATATATAGTCTTATATTCACACACACATAATAAAAATAAGACAACTAATATGTATGTGTGCGTGTGCGCACGTGTGTGTGTGTGTACATACACACACACACACATATACATGCATATATATACATACATATATATCTATATATACAATATGCATGTATATATATGTATATTTATGTGTGTATATATATACATACATACATACATATATATATATATATATGCATGCATACATTATGTGTGTGTGTGTACAAATATCTTTGTTGTCTTCTTCTAAACAACAATATTCACACACACGCATAAATGTATCTTAGCTGTCACACACATGCACATATGTATCTTAGTTGTCTCACACATACATGTACCTTAGCTGTCTCACTCACGTGCATCTCTCTCTCTCCCCCTTTCTCTAACACACACACGCAGGCAGGCACTTGTGCAAGTAAAGTAAGACAGCTAAGATGTAATGTCCCCTTTTTGAAATAAGATTTAATAATTAAATTAAAGTATAATATAACAAGAAGTTAATTAAGTTTAATGAAAGGTCAAGAGGCACGCCATGAAGAGTTGTGACTCCCTCAAGCATGAGATATAAAAGGGAGAAGAGTTCATTTCAAAGAGGATATAGAGGAAGGAAAAAAAGAATGGAAAATAGGAATTAAGGAAAGATAAATGGAAGAAGGAGGAATGGGAAGGAAATGAGGAAGTGACTCTTTCAAAAGAGTAATAATTATAAAAGATTGTGACTCTCTCAAAGGGCAGAAATAATGAAAGCTTGTGACTCTTTCGAAGGGGGTTTAATTGTGAAAGGTTGTGACCATTGCAAAAGGGCAGGCATGATGAAGAGATGTGACTCTCTCTCTCACATTGGAAGATTATAAAGGGGAGAAGGTTTCATTTGAGGAGGACATCCAAGGGAGATCAACTTGGGAAATAATTAATTTTTCGCAAAGGTGGCAATGAAGGATGGTGATTCAACTTTAATGAAAGAAGGTGACTCCAAGTATAAAAGAGATCATTCCAATCATTCAAGGATCATTTATCAATCATCAATCCAATCATTCAAATCAAGCAAAGAATCAATCAGCAAATCATTCTATCAAATCAGCATTCATTCAATCATCATTCACCAATATATCAAACCAGCCTTCATTCCATTATCACTCATCAATATGTCAAATCATACAATCAAAGTAATTCATTCAATAACTCATCGAACATCAGCAAAGATATTTCATTTGCAGCAGATCTATTAATTTCTCAATACATCTATATGTTTATAATAATTATATGTGGGTGGATGTATATATATCTAATAAATGCATAAATTGCAGAGTTACCCGGGGACGCGTCCCCGACCTGAAAACCCTCGTCCCCGTCCCAGGGACGGCCAGGGGACGTTTCCCCCCGTCCCCAAATTGCCTTGTATTTTGAGGGGACGTCCCCGAAACGGGGGGACACCTGCCCTAGCTCTGGGGGACGTCTGTACGTCCCGGGGACGGCTGGGGACGGCTGGGACGTCCCCAATCCTTCCCGGGGACGGCCAGACGTCCCCCATATCTAAGGCCCTTAAAAAAATTTAAAAAGTTGTATTTTCAATTTTTTATTTAAATTTTCTAATATAGGCCCCTTATTAATTCAAATTGTTATTAAAAATAATAAAAATTAAAAGATAACATTAATTAAATTTTAAATTTATTAATTTAATTCATAATTTTGACAATGAAACTATATGGCAGCAGTGTAGCCTTTGGACATTTTGACACAGAGATTAGAAAATCGCCAAAATTGACGAGTCAATAGAAAAATAACACCCAACGCCTTTATTAAAGAATAAGTTTTTTTGGCCTCGCGGGGCACTGCCCCTCGAACCCGCCTTGTATGGCGACGGGGAGCACGCAAGGGGCGCTGCCCCTTGACCCCACCTTGGGGGCGCTGCCCCCAAACCCCCGTTGAAAAATATGGGGGGAAACTGCGTCGATAGAAGTAGGGAAAATTTAACCTCCTAGTCTATTGATATGCATATTGACAATGTGAATGAATTGAAATTCTGATTTATGAATGCATAATTGCATATTGTCTATTGAGTATTAACAATGTTGTATGTTCAGAATTTACATTCTAAAATGTTTTCAACTTTTCATAGTATCATACACATGCTATATCCATGTTTTATTGTTTTCATATGAATATAACGTATGTATGCATGCTTTATCCATGTTTTCATATGAACATTTAGAATTTTGAAATTTTCCTATATATTTTTTATTTTTCCTATATTTTATATAGTCGTCCCCTTTGCAGTCCCCAAATTTGGCAAAAAAAATTTGCCGTCCCGGAAACGCGTCCCGCCATCCCCGTCCCGGAAACTCGGGGTAACTTTGATAAATTGTTACATATAATAGACATGTGTTTATAATAATTATATGTGGGTCGATGTATATATATCTAATAGATGCATAAAATGTTACATATAATAGACATATATCTATGCACTTGATAATATATGAACGCTATATACCTACAATGATCGAACATGCTAGGGTAGGAAAGGGAGTGCAAGGAGGGGGAACGGTGTACAAGCCTTACTAGGCACACCACCTCATGAGAATGGTTAAGGACCACAAACCAGCCTTCATTCCATTATCACTCACCAATACCTCAAATCATACAATCAAAGTAATTCATTCAATAACTCATCAAACATCAGCAAAGATATTTCATTTGCAGCAGATCTATTAATTTCTCAATACATCTATATGTTTATAATAATTATATGTGGGTGGATGTATATATATCTAATAGATGCATAAATTGTTACATATAATAGACATATATCTATGCACTTGATAATATATGAACACTACATACCTACAATAATCGAACATGCTAGGGTAGGAAAGGGAGTGCAAGGAGGGGGAACAGTGTACAAGCCTTACTAGGTACACCACCTCATGAGAATGGTTAAGGACCACATGAGGCCAAGGGGGGCAGATTCCACTCTTGGGCCTAGGGTCGAGTTAAGGGCACCCTGTTGCAGTCTCCCCTACAAACCCTATATTGGTTAATTGTTGAGGTGAACTAGAAGGGATCCTCAATCATAAGAGGAGAGAAGGATGGCATGGTAGAGGGGAACGGCGTATAATACACCACCTCATGAGCATGGTTAAGGACCACATGAGGCCAAGGGGGACAAAGTTTCCGCTCTTGGGCCTAAGGTAGGGGATATTTAGGGGCACCTTATCATGTCCCTCCCATCTCAACCTTTGTTATGGTTGAACCCCCATGTAATCATTTAGATTTATGTGTTATATCTTTTCTTAACCCTAGAAATGGATGTATTACAGGGATTATATATATATATTATTATCTAACTTGGTTGTAGGTTTTCAAGACAGACTTATCTCATCTTAATCTTGGGTGAGGATTATATCTCTAACTATATTATGTTCCTTGTGTCATTTGGATTTTGTGAAATTAGGGAAAATTACAAGAGACTCCAGTAAAGGGACATTCTATAAGATATATATACATATATAACAACTAAGATATATTTATATGTGTGTGTAAAGATTGTCATATAGAAGACAGCTAAGAGCACTCTCTCTCAGATCTCTTTACATGTGTGTGTAAAGATTGTCACTTAAAAGACAGCTAAGATCTCTCTCTCTCTCTCTCTCTCTCTCTCTCTCTCCAATATAAGACAACTAAGATATACACATACATATATGTGTATATGTATATATATAAACACATCTTAATTGTCTACAATCTTTACATACATGCATAGTTGTCTTCTTCTATGTGACAATCTTTCCATAAATATATGTATATATATCTTTACTTACATGTGTGTATTTATATCTTAGCTGTCTTCTTTTATGTAACAATCTTTGTAACGTCTCCCTCACACATGTAAATGTGTATAAGGCTGTGTGTGTGTATATATATATATATTTTTCTTCTTCTATATGACAATCTTACTTATTTTAACTGTCTCGTTCCATGCAGAAAACAGCTAAGTGAAGCAACCCATATAATTGTGCCTTCTCCCATGTTTAGAAGACAGCTAACAGAAACCATATCTATAAGGATTGTAACATAGAAGGAAACAGCTTATGCCTGTATATAGGCAATATCTACGAACTTGCATGTTCCCGTGCTCATATGCATCCCCATTCCTATCCATGGCTTCCAGTAACTATGGGTTAACCGTTGTACTTTTCAAGCTGGCATATAAGTCTAGAAATAGCCTATACGATTACTGGGGTTTCAATGCTCTACTGAAAGTCAACCAGTCAGGCAGGAGTGAAGCTGCCAAAATCCATTTTCATTTAACTCTTGGTTATATTGCTAGCAATATCGTACTTTAGTCTGTGAGTCAGTGAATAGAGAAGCTAGTTTTAATGATCGCGAAATTTCTGGATGGGTTTAAATTTTTAAAACAGAATTGTGACCGTCTCTGGTATCGTTTCACAATATATGGTCCTGGAATATTAAAGCTTCTGTCACATGTATACATACATTTTGAAGATCCCAAAACAATGTACTACAATTTGTTTTTTTCAGCAAAATATATACGATAAAAATGAAATTAAAATGCATATTATCTGTTACCAATCCATGATCTTACAAACATAAACAAAACATTCTTAAGACGAGCTTTTCTACCAACAGCCAAGATACAAGAAGTTATGAGTACATAGAGATACTGTTAAAAGAAAAGTGAGCAAGACATCGTTTTGAGTACGGTAGATAAAACGCATAAATATCTACTTCCCAGAGGAATTCAATTGTAATTTTTCAGCATGTAGTAAAATTAGCTATTTACTTTATAAAGCCGTTTCTCATAAAATATTATCTATGAATTATCCCAAAATAATTCAATGGAACCGTGAGGCAACTAAAGCATTATAACAGCACCTGTGTATGTATAGATTCTTCAATCAGTAGCTTCCTTCTTACCACTCTTGGCATCCATCATTGCCTTCCTAGCTGCCCTGGCATTCTGATACTCAAAATACAGCACATCTGGTATATGGGAAGAGTCCTTAATGCAAAGGAATTCACAAATGGGGGTGCTTTCAAGCACTGGGAATGTGTGAACAAGTACAGAATTCACAAACCAAAACCAAATGGTACCCAAAAAGAGCCCCAAAAGCCCTCCTGCAAAGATCTGCCCTACCGTGTGGTAACCCAAATAGACTCTCGAATACATAGTTAGAAACGCAAAGGGCCAAGGCAGGAGACCAACCGTGAGCCTAGTTCCTTTTCCTGAAAGACCGAGTCCTCTGTAAGCAAGATGACCAAGATACACAGCAAAAAACATCATGAACTGGGAATGACTTGAGGGCCATCCATGGGAATCACACATCTCCAATGCTAGGCATGTCTCTGGCCGAGCCTGTTGCACTGATTTCTTTATAAATTGATTCAGGAACTCTGAAATGAGCATGCCCAATGCAAAAAAAATTACTTGAAGCTCCCTTCTGAATAGGAAATGTGTCACAAAGCCACCAAGGCCGATAAATACAGGGAGAAGGGAAACCCATGCCAGGAAATGGCCCAGTTTGTCTCCTGTCTCATATTTTACATGCGTTAAAGTTATTGCTTTCAAGGCCATTGTTCCTTGAAAGCAAAGAGCTGCAAATCTTAAGGCCCCAATTCACTGAACTTGAACTCCACCTAGTTATAATCAAATACAATATCGCAAATCAGATGCATACGGACCAAAAAACCGACCTGGCCAAATTCGTCAATTGGGTGTTAAACCTAGATCTCCGTCAATGTGGACAAATGCAACCTGACGACTCCTGACCTAAGAGGTTGCACAAGTTCTCACGTAATCCGAACAATAAAACAGGTCGTCGCAACGACAATCATCAAATAAAATAAAATCAAGTGGCTGTAAATGCCGTTGGAACTTCTCCAAATGCTTTTAAATAGTGCAAGGGAGAGGCAACCTCTAACGGAATACTGACGAGGGAATCATCGGGGCACCAAAAAAGGGACAAAGGAGGAAAATAAAGTGTCGATCAGATTCTTGTTAATTCCAACTTTAATAAGGTCAACAAAAGGGAGAAAGGAGGAAAATAAAGTGTCCATTACACTAGTTATTTGGATTAAGGAAAAAATATTGAAAATAGATTTTTTATTTTATTTCGTTGAAAATATTTTTTTTTTAATGAATAGGTTTTTTTTATTAATTTAAAATATTAAAGTATATATTCACAAAAAAAGATCGGGAGATATTATTGAATGTTAATTTTAATCAAAAATTTGTAAGAAGTAAATATTTTCTTAATTTAAATATATATATATATATGAAAAATAAAGTGCAGATCAAATTTCTTTAAAATTTGTATTAAGGATAACAAAAGAGATGAAGGAAAAAAATAAACTGTTGATCAAAGTTATAACCAGTTTTAATTAAAAAATTGGATTAAGAATAAATTAATGAATATGAATTTTTTTTTTTTATTGAAAATGCTTTAAATATATCGGATGTGTGTATTAATGAATAATATGATTTTAAAATAGTTTAATATAGAGTACAAGAATGGTGTGGAGGGTGAGTGCAGGAGCTCTAAGGAAGTCCAATGGTCATCTTCCATTGTTGCTTCTTGATGCTCTTGCTCTTACTAAAGGAACTCAGATTGGTTATCTTTGTTGCTATTGACAGTAATTTTATTATATGTATTCTTCTAGCAACCTAGTGTTGTCTTTGTTTGATTCATTTCTTTTCCTTTGTGTGTTGAGTGTGTTCTTGGAGTAGAGTTAAATATGTTGTCTTACTTTGAATTTAAATTTCTAAATTTTTGCTTCCTAATCGATACTAGCTCAATGTTTGAGGTTTGTGCCCTGACTCCCAAGTTAGTGGTCTAACAGGCCTTGAACCCATTTAATGCTTATTCCTCTCCTATGCACTTGTTTAATTACTACTCTTGTACCAGTCGACTCATGGAAGAGTCTAGTGGCAAAGACAATCACTTGCCATTAAATGAAGTTTTAAAGCACTCGGAGGAAAGGACTCAATAGATGAATCATTTGTGAATTATATAGTAGTGTGTGTGATGGTCAAATAATATGTATTAGAATTGAAGCCAAATGTAGAGAAGGATGCAAAGAATTTTATTGATGTCTCTGACAAATGTGTTGTCACGCATACCATGTTACAGGATAACCTAAAAACTTTTCAAAAATGTGTAAGTGAAGCTATTGCATTGTACTAGTTTTGTCATGGATGGACGGTGTCTTCTAAAAATATAAAGATCGTATAGACTCTCTTCAGTCACAGATTGCTTAGTTTGTCAACACTCGTAATCTAAAGAAGGATAAGGAATAAATGACTAGGGTGCAAATTGAGAATCTGTATCTGTAGCTAGCAGCTGGTGGACCAAAAGGAGCAAATCAAAAAGAAGTATAATCAACTTAGAGACATTATTGATTTGAGGATTGCCTACCTCTCTAAGTTACTAGAGGAATCAAAGAAAATAGAATAGGAGATGAGAGCTCCTGACTCCTTAATTGAGGAAAAGAATCTTCTATTGAAGTTTGAATGTCGGAATCATCTTCTTGCCTCCACATCTAATGAGTGAAAATCCACCTTGGTACAACTCAAAGTTATCTACAAGGGAATCTTATCTCCATCTTAGTGAGTTGCTTTGCCAGTAAGAAATTTTTGTGTTATGGTGAAGTCTTGTAGATTTTTTATGTTTGTTTATAGTCCATAAAAGGATAATTCAATTAGGGGGAGAATTTTTGAAAAATTTGTACATATACTTAGGGGGAGCATGTATAGTTCAACTAATGTAGATAGTTTTCCCTTTGTCCTTGATGTCAAAGGGGGAGAAATATGCTAAGGGGGAGTATTTGCAAATTTTTGTAGATATGTACATAGTGTTGTCATCAATGACAAAGGGGGAGATTGTTAGAGACTTGTTGGTTTGAGTGAGAGTGTGTTACCAATATATGTTGTCATTGATGTGAACACTGATGTCTAAAAATATGTATTGTCACTTAGTTTTGGATATAGATGGATGTGTTATGATTTTTAGTACTTCAGATGATGAGAATATCAGATATTGGAGGTGATATTTCAATGGCAAGTCATAGGTCTCTAATTTGTCTTTCTTTTATTTATTATATTATAGACTAAGTTAAGTTTTCTGGTATATGCATCATGAACCTTAATCCCAATTTGGTCTTGTTGTTCTCAAAATCTGATTCCCCTTAAAAACCCTTATAATAAAATGATAAACTATGTCTGCAGAAGAGAGATCAAAGACAAGGAAACTTCGGAGCAACATATGACAAGGTTTTACAACCTTCTACACTTCGAACTTATCCAAAGTTCAGGCGGGTATACCTTATGTGAATTGACTTCACACTTTTAAAAGACAAATCCACAGTAAACCAGTCTGAAAACCAATGAAACTTATCGCCTCGAAACTAACTGAAACAAAGAAAGAAAGCTTATACTCATGTTCAGTATTGACCTGCAAGATATGTAAAAGGTAAACACAATTGATACCAGTGCCTTATCCAGGCCACAGAGTCATCTAAGTTTAAACAATACTCCCACAGTCAAATATCTCCACCCATCCCATCACCTCGGCTTCTATAAAACCCCACATATGCCTGACATACATAAGAACTCACCCTTATCAAAACTAAACTGCATTCATCAAATTCAAAATCTCCCACAAGGAATTTACTGATAGAAATGCTTCATGCATATTTAATTTCCCTCTTGAAGAGAAAAGCTAAGAAATGCCTCTATTTAAGATTGCCTTACAATCCATACTCAAATGAATAACCCTAGATTACTCATATTGAAAACAGTGAATGTTTGCAAGTAGACCAAAAGACAACACAAGATTTAGGCTCGAAAGTTGATAGTCTGTATATTGATATTAATTTTGAGAAAATATTACAAAACTCGGAGTATTCTCCATAAGACTAGAAAATCCCAGATATATTTCTGCAGAGTTTTCTTACAAATTCTTGCGATCCCTTTTTAAAGAAGTCCTGGTATCCATTTATAATATAATGGATGCATACAAGTTTCAGACCTTTCAAAAGAAAGTTTGTTACAAACAACAGCCTTTTCCAAGAAGCGGTTATGAGTCCTTTTTAGCATCTGCGGCTTCCTCAGCTTGTTGTTTTGTTACAACCTCTTCTAACTGCTCTACATGCAGCACTGTGTACTTTCTTGTCCACTCCTAGTATACATCGTCAGAAGGCCACGAGAAGTTAATCACTTTTCCCTTCGTCTTGGCTAATCTTTTCCAAGAATTTCCCATTTTGTTGACCTCTGAATTTAGAAAACCATAGTGTGATTTGATTTTCTCTATCTCCTCAATTGTTTTGACAAATAAGGAGGTATCATCTGTATTAATGATTCCTTTTATTCTTAATGATAGGTTAGCTTCTAATTCATTAAGCCATATTTGTTTGTCCTTCAATTGAATTGGACTAGCAAAACCCCTTGGGAGTTATTCAAATACTTGATCAGTGTACTCTTTCTTGTACAAGTTGATCTTTCTATCTGCATTATCTACTCCTTCTGCTAACTTTGTTAGATCCTTTGTTATGTCACAAGTGGATTTGATAATGGGATCAATCCCTGCCTCATCATAAGATACACAAATAAGTTCCAGATTCTGCTCTCTGGGTTTCCACTTGTCAAAAATAGGCATTAGAAAAGCCTTGTCTCCATTGAGCTCAGTCCACATGTCCAAAATTTTACTCATGTTGTTGTACATTAATGAGGACCCTATGGTGTCAGCAAAACTCAAAATTGTAGCCCTCACTCTCTCTTCATATTTCTTTGCAAACAGAGCTTGGGCCTGTTTTAGCTTCTCCAACTCATGGGGAGTGATCTCAACTGATTGGGAACTAGACGGTGCTGGAGATGGTGGGAATTCAATAATGGGGCTAGTAGGTGGAGGTCGTGCAGGAGAAGAAGCAATCATCAATGTTGAGGACTCACCTTGATGGTATTGTCCTGCCAACTGGTTTTTCAACTTGGCAATGATGCTATCTCTACCCATTACCTCCTCTTAGCATTGTTGTAAGCTTTTAAAATTGTCTCCAACTTAGCTTGGAGCTCTGCCCTTTCCCTTGCTTCTTTCTCTACCACTGCAACACTAAACTTTGCAGTCTCTAGGACGGTGCTAGCAGCCTCTACCACCCCATTGCTTTGTACTCTTTTCACTATCATACCTCCAAGGTAACTCGATCCTGGGGTGTCATTTTTCTTTCTATTTTCATCTCTTTTCAGAGACCACATGACCAGGGCAGCGTTATCCTTGTTGAAGGTGACTCCTTCCATAGGCTTGGTCTCCTTCCTTACTGCCTCTAAAACCAAGGCATCTGCTATATCCCATTCAGGGAGAATGAGTACACCAACCTTTGCTACCATGTCTCTTCCTTGCTCAGGAGTGATGGTATTGAACTCGATGACCATTTCTTGCTTTATTTCTTCCTCCACCACAGCTGGATCCTTGTGAGGTTGCTCACCTTTCCTCCTCTCACATCTAGCATTAAACTGATCAATATTCTGCTTCCACGCAAATTGCATGAAAGCTCCTGATGTGACAAAGTTGCTATGAGCCAAGAAATCCTCACTGGCTTGTTTGATATCAGGATCCAACTCCTGGCCTTTGAACTCATTAGTGGTTATGTTCATTTCAGCATTAAGGGGCTCTTCTGACATTCCCTCTTCTACTTCATCATAGGTGTAGGCTATCTCCCCAAGACTGCCTAATTGTAACAGTTGCTCAACTGCTGCTTGTTCATCTCCTATATGAATAGGGGATTGAGATGGGGAATACAAGGGCTCATCAAATTGCACTTCCTTTCCCACCCTTTGCTTCTTTGGGGAGTCCTGAATGTCAATGACATCTTGTATTTTCCTCTTCCCTCTTGAAGTAGAAGGCTCCCCTGTTGTTGGCACTAGCACACTATATTTGGACCTTTTATGTAGCACATAATCACCTTGAGGGATTGCTTTGGCAGATGTAGACCTAGTTAAAACTAATCTTGCCTTCTTAGGGTTATTTTCAATCACTGCCTCCCTCTTCTCTTTCAATGTCTACGTTACATCTTCAAAACAAAGAATTAAGAATTTTGCCTTTTCTTCAAAGGGGTGGAAACTGGACAAAGGGTCATAGCTGGTGTCAATTAGGTGCACAAAATCTAGGGCCTTCTTGTAGGCCACCCACTTTTCCTTTCTTAGCTCATGCTCATCCAAATCGAACTCATTCCCGATGAGGTCTTCAGGGAATTGGAATTGGTGAGGTCTGCCTCTGCATACTGCCCTCTTTCTGAACATGTCGTTGAAGAAATCTTCAGGGTCGGCACACCTTGATACTATAGTTGATAAATGGTAGGGTTGAAGGAAATCTTCAAAGCACTTCCAACCCCCTTTAGTTATTACAAACTGATGTGCTATAGTTATTGTAGGGAAAATGGTCCCTTTACCTCTACTTGTTAGCTCTGCCTCTTGCACACTTCCAATCTGCTTGAGGACTTCTGCAATTCCTACTTTTAGTGGGACTTGATATGGCAACAAAAATGGAGTGCCTCTGAAACCAAACACTCTGAAAACTATGGAAACAGGGTATAAGTACTATGTGAGACCATATACGGTAATCGGGCTCTTAACTGCGACATTGATACCGCATGCTTCGATCATCCCTTCAGAATTGAATTCATAGAAGAATTCAAAAATTTCGCTGCAACGGGTCATAACATGTCTATGTATTTTTCTCTTCGCTCCTTCGCCATTTTGCAGAGCATAACACCCTTGCATGTTCATCTAGCGAAGTCACGCCAACCGCTAGATCAAACAAAACTTGCACTGCCTTTACCCTTTTACCTTTCCTCATCTGGTGACGGGCTAAAACTCCTTTCACTATTTCGCAGGCTGTAACCAACGTGCACTTTAACCCAGCAAAGCCGCGGTAGCCGTCTGATTGGATGGAACTTGATCGGTCTTTATTCTCTGCTTAATCTCACTGCGTTAGTGTCGGGCCCTACCTCCTTTTTGCCACTTCGTGGGCTTTAACCCTCGAACAATTTTCTTTCATGAAGCCGCACGAGCCATCGGATCGAGCTCAAATCACCCGGTCTTTAACTCTAACCGGGACCGTCAATCCTTTTAACTAACCGCGCCTCATCTTGACGGCTGATGGTTTTCGCCATTTTGCAAAAGTTAATCTGCAGGCATCTTTAGGCCACGAAACAACGAGAAGCGTTGGATCAATCTTGAGATGAATGCCTTTTAAGTGGGCCCTTTATCCGAGAATCACTTACCCCACTTGTTCTCCAGTTGAAAAATGCCACATGGCAGTCGGTCATTAGCCCTGGAAACTACTCTGGGTTCCACCTTTGATCTGCCATGTGTTATCTTTATTATTTTCACATAACTGTCAGTTACACCTAGGCGGGCCCTCAACCACTTTTAAAACCACGTGTCACCCGACACATCACTATCAAGCTCTACAAAAAGCGACAGCTGTTATGGCACGTCACGCCTCCGTGTGATTTCCACCTGTCTTTCGCGATTTCGCGATTATTATTCTTCATTTGGCTTGCAGCCACAAAACTATGAGAACCGTTAGATCAAAACAGACCTGGTCTGCTTTTAGCTTCATGCCCTGCCTGTCCCTTGGGCCCACCAGCCTTTTCGCCACTTCGCGAAGGTTAACCTACTAGCATCTTATCTTCGCGAATTCACGCTAGCTGTTACATTTCAAAAACTTGCTCGTTATTTACTCCTTTCTACGACAACCTTGCTCGGGCCCACTGCAGACCGCCAATTAAGCGCCTCGTCATTGCTCTGCCATTGCCAGCTGGACCTACCACATTCACTACCACCTTCAGTGGGACCCGCCACCTTTTCACCATTTCGATGAAGGTAGAACTCGGGCATCTCCCGGCCGTGAATCAATGCGAGTCGTTGATCTCTTTCCAACCTGATCATTCTTTAACCAAAGAAGATCGCTTGTCTCGGGGACCCACCAAAACCTTTTGCCATTTCACAAAGGTTAAAACACGTTCAACTTGATCTCACGAAACCAGGTCATCCGTCCGATCAGATGAAACTTGATCGGTGTTTAGCTTCAGTCCAAACCTATATGCCAGGTCCACTTTTGCCTTTCGCTACTTCGCGGAAGCTAACTTTCGAGCACTTTTTGGTCGCGAATCAACGCGGGCTGTCAGATCAACAGAAAGTTGCATGATGCTTATAAGGCCCGATGGACATTAGAAAAGGCATATTAAAAGTGAACAAAAATTAAATATTTAAAAGGGACCGCCTAGGTAGATGACATGGGGGGAACACGTTTATGATAAATGGACCCATCACTTAAGTGAATAAAGTAACACCAAATTAGAAACCAGAAGGTATTTTTACCAGATATTAAAACGATGGAAACCTAAACCCTGAACCCCTTAGGATTCAAAACAATTTTAAAGAACATGGGCGTACTAGACACAAAAAATTCAAAAACTTAGCCATTTATGGACTGAAAACATCCATTTTTAAAACAATGATAACAGGTCTATTATGACATTCAAACATTATTTAGGCACTTTTGATATGTTTCGTTAATGAATCTAATATAATAAATGTATGCTTGTAATTGTGCATGTTATGGATGAAAATGATTAATTATTGTGGTTTGCAATGTTGTATATATTGTGGGCATTTTATGAAAAGTTAATTTAAATTGAAAAAAAATTATGTTGTGTGGGGTCACACACGAGCCTGGCAGTACTTAGACTGCAGTGTTGGGTCTGTCAGTGTACCGACAAACCGGTACGGGACTCTATCCCGACTGATGTTGTCGGCCATCAGCAGCTCTCCTTTCGTTGTCTTGTGGGGTGTGGGCCCCACGCCCCCCATGTGGTTTTTCCAAAAAAAAAATAAAAAAAATCAACAAACAAATTTTAACCGCGAGTTTTTTATAAAGTTTTTTTTTTGTAATAAAAACTTTGATATATTTTTATATGCCATGGTATAGTGTATGGGTTTGGCTGGCCCAATTATTATTAAAAAATGAAAATTGTTTTTACTGGCATATGGAGGAAATTTTGAAAATGTTTCTATTAGCATATTGGGCAAAATTTATTTGGAGTCCATATTTGCAAATGTAGCCTTAATAGGCAAAATTTTTTCCACGAAGTATAACTTGGACTAGGAGTGTCAGATTTTTTACTTCTTATAGTCGTTGGAAAGGTGATTTAATGAGCTTCATGCTTTAATCATTAGTTTTTCCATATTTTGTTGTTTGGGAAGTCAAATGTTAGCTGGAAGTGGCAATTACCTTGATGGCTTTGAGAGGTCATAACTTGAGCATATGGAGTCAAATTTTGGACTTCGAGTAGTCGACGAAAAGCTCTTGGAGAGAACTACACATTGGTTTAGATTTGGAGCAGGTTTGACATGATTTATTTGCTGATATTTTGATCTGAGCTGTTTATGGATTCTTTTGACTTTGGTGACAATATGAGTTTATGGCATGTTACATATTGGAGACTTTGATTTGATGGCATTGTACACTCGATGTTGTATCTTCATTCCTCGCATGTTGACATGGTTATCAATTTTTTATTTGAGTATGTATGTTGCATTGTTGGGTCTACAAGTTGTGCAGTGTTGTAGGCGGTCTATACTTATAGGATTATATTTATGGGTTGTCTATGCCCATAGACCTTTCATTGTTGATGCATATTCAAATTAGTGGCTTGGTTTAGTCACACGGTTTGCTGATTTTGTTCTCATGGTGAGGAGGAGAGATGTTGTTACTAGGTACAATCATGATGGGGGACCTACATGGTTGACTATGTGATGCTGACAGGTTGGACTAATTGAGTTAGATGCTTGTTTCGTGAATGTGATCATGGTGTCATGGATGTTTCTTGTGTTTAGGAACTTTGGCATGACATGATTCGATTTGCAGGTGCTTTTATTGATGATGATTTGATTTGGATTCCTGATTGATATGGTAGTGTATCTTCTTGTTTGAGGATCACGGTTTATTTGGCTCTTAGGGAGCTCATGATGCATGCTTCGAGTTCCTTGATTGCTATGTTATTTTGGTTGATTCTCATGGTTAGAGGATGTTTTTATCATATTGTCATGGATAGCTTGGACACACTTTCAGTGGGAGCTTTTGATAGTGTGATGTGGCGGTGTAGGATTTAATCCTGATTGTTTGTTTGGTGGTTTTGTATCTTCTTGAGATGGAGTTCATGGTTTACTTGATATTGTTGACTTTTCGGTTATATGTGTGTAGACCTAGATGATCTTCATTTAGGAGATGGTTATCATGATGCTATGGAGAGCTTGGTATCATGGTTCAGTGGAAGCTTGTAGCAGTGATGTTTATTAACCATTGGATGGTGGATGATCTTCTTAGTGTGCATATGTTTGGAGGATGCCTTAGATCCTGTTGTTGCAGAAGGGTCTTTCACATTTGTGGGTATACTTGTAGGAGATGGTGATCTTCATGATATTTGAGGATGTTTACATCTTAAGGGATCAAGGATACCTTGGTTGAGGTGAGGTTTATGCTTTCATTTGACATGTTATCCTTGATTGATAGGATGGTTGATATTATATCCTGGTGCACTCTCGATGGCTAGCTTAGAGGTTTGGCATGATATAGTTATTTGATATGTTCATATAGAGCATGTTATCTCTTTGGTTGAGATTGTTAGTGTGCACCTAATTTGTTAGAGGCCTACAAGACAACAAGCAAACATCAAATGCACCCATGAAACATTATATCAAGAAATCTAAATGAAGAAAGCATGTTCATCAAATCGAATTGCTCAAAACCATCTCATGGTCCTCTATCTCCAAGGATCTTCAAGATTAAAGGTGGCTCTCACTTGGAAGAGCACTTGATCTTTAAGATGACAGCCTAAAGAATGAGATTGAAGGATGATCTGGGATCAAAATGGATGCAACTAAGATCCTAGTGATGAGATGAAAATCTATTGATATGATATGCAAGATGGAGATGTATTTCCAAATTGAAAGATTAAGTGATCTAATTAAGCTAAAATGAAGATGAGATATGAGAATGTTATGGAATTGATATAAAATTAAGCTAAGTGATAATCTAAAACATGATATAATCTAAACTATGATGCAATTAGGATGGCCTAGATGCTTGAGGATGAACAATTGGAGCTCCTTGATAACCTGCACAACACAATAACTATAATATGGATGCAAAAGAAGATGGGTCCTAAGATTGAAGAAATAGGCTTTATTTATAGAGAAAAATAGAGAAATGGATGGTTGAGATTGAGCAATCTCAACAAGGGCTAGGATTGAAAGTTATCAATCCTTGAGGGGGATTCAATCCAATCCCAAGTTGACAGATGTCACCTTGAGATGGCTTGAGAGGATGCTAAGCAAGCATTAGGGATACCATCAAGGATGACATCATTGGGTAATGCTATTATCCAAGGGAGAATGCTATTGTCCAAGAGGTAAACTCTTGTGCAAAGTTGACGGATGGCCAAAGGGACAACCATCATGGGCTAGGATGATGTCTTGTAAGAGGCATTAAATTATCTTTGAAGGCTTTGGAGGTAAACTTGTTGAAAGTTAGATAACCTTACAAGTTTGCAAGACTCAACAAGTTAACTTGTTGGAGAAGGTAAAGTCTTCAACACATTTAGAAGACTTTCTTCCAAATTTGGAGAAGTGACTCCCCCAAATTTAGGGTTGCGACATGATTAGAGGAATTAGGCTAGTTAATGAATGGTTGGAGAGGTTCTAGAAGACTATTAGCATGCTAATGAAAAATGTAGGAGAATGCAAGTGGACAGAAATAGGTATTTTTAGATAAAATAAAAGATTTATTTTAGCCAAAAGGGTCGCAACTTGCATTTGTAGGATTTTGCAAGTGGGGGGGACTATTCACAAATAAATAATGATTTATTTAAATGCAAAGGGATTTTAATTAAATGTAAATTCAATTAAAAGGAAAAAGGGGTTTTAATTAAATAAATAAGATTTATTCAATTAAGCGGGTAAAGGGTACTTAATCAAACCTTAGTTTATTTAATAGGTTAGGCTAGAAGAAAAGGATTTTAATCAAATCTTTAATTTGATTAATAGGATTATTAGAGGAATAGGGATATTAATTAAACCTTAGTGTAATTAATAGGTGAATAAATGATGATTAAATGAATAAAATTCATTTAATTAGTTGTGCAAGTTGTAGGTGTCTACATTTTGCCCATCTTTGAAGTGATGTGTCACCACATGTTGATTCAAAGAAAAACGCTTGATATGTCGCCAAAATTCTCAATATGGTGTTGTCGTCAAAATTGTCGATATGAAGCCCTAGATATGAAAAATTGATTTGATATGAAAAGTCGATATGAAGCTGATGTTGATATGCCCCCTTTGGAGATAAATTGAGAAAATTTGCGATTTTCGAGGTATTGTCACGACGTACAACGATTTTTTAAATTTTTGAATTTTTTAGTTTTTTGATTTTTTGAACTTTTTGATTTTTAAATTTTTTGATATTTATCTATCAATAAATTTTATTAAAAAAGAATAGTGAAAAATGGTGAAGAGTGAATGTGGTCATAACGCGTACATGTTCCACACGTCCACCAAGGTAGCATAGTCTCCTGCATCAGCATGGGCTATATAAACCCTAAGCGGCCCATATCCACCTCATTTGTGCACTTGTCATTTGGAGATTGGAGCTTGGAGAGGAGAGAAGAAATGGAGCCCCCCTACCACAGACATTGATTCGAGCGAGTTCGACGCTATCAGAGACCAGCAAAGTATGACCCACCAGTAAGTTCAAAATTCTAACCCCCTTTTGTGAATTTTTAGCTAGATTTTCATGTTTTTAGACTAGATTTTCCAATTTTTTGCATGTACGACAAGGCATTTTTCATTTTTTAATTTTTTAAATCTTTTAGCGCATTTGCCTAGTTTTGAAGCACATATGTCGTATGGTGTAGTGCATTCATTTTTTCCATAGCGCATTTGTTGATTTGTACAACGCATTTGTCGATTCATACAGTGCATACATTTTAGCGCATTTGTCGACTGTTATAGCACATTTGCAACAGTTTTAAGTTTTTTTGAAAATTTGAAATTTTTGACATGTGTGAATTTGATTTTGAGGTTTGTTATGATGTTTTGCACCTTTTTGATGTGTTGATATGCGTCAATTGCATACATTGAGATGTGTAATATCAAAAAGTTTGTCTAGAGTTGATATGAGTCGTTGTTCGATATGAGTCATGGCTCAAATTCGATATGAGTTAAATTTGTCGTTATGGGTCAAACTTGTCGATATGGGTCAATAGGTCGATATGGGTCAAACTTGTTGATATGGGTCAAACTTGTCGATATGGGTCAATAGGTCGATATGAGTCAAATTGATTGTTGATATGGGTCAAACTGATTGTTGATATGGGTCAAACTAATTGTCAATATGGGTCAACTGATTGTCGATATGGGTCAACGGTCGATAGGATGTGTGATAAGCATCCTGGATTGATTGAATCAATTGATTGTGATATGATACTTGATTTTGATATGATTCTTTGATTTCGATATGATTCTTGATTTCGATATGAGACTTGATTTTGATATGAGACTTGATTTCAATATGAAACTTGATTTCGATATGAGACTTGATTTCGATATGATTCTTGATTTCAATATGAGATTTGATTTTGGTATGATTCTTGATTTCAATATGAGACTTGATTTCGATATGAGACTTGATTTCCATAGATAGGCTAGGTTGAACCGACTTAGTTGTTAAGAGTGTCTGATTTTGAACTCTTTGTGTGATATTGTGACTGTCGCCACTTTGATAGGTGCCCTTGTTTGATTTGAAAGTCGATGCTTGATTGCATAGAATAGGTGAAACTGATATGGTACTCATGTGTTGATATAGGCAGACCTAGGTGTTATACATCTTTGGGAGCGATACCCGAAGACACTCTACCTATGCAGTCAATTGACAGATGATGATCGAGTGGTGCTCGAGGCATGTGGATTGATACACTTGTTGCTCATGTCTTCCTATCGAAATAACATAGCACTCTTGATGGACTTAGCAGAGCGATGGCATAGTGAGCATAACACCTTTCACTTGCTGATAGGAGAGATCATAGTCACTCTTGAGGATGTCTATCGGATTCTCTAGATTCCAATCACTGGTGAGCTTTTTGTATATGATGTGGAGAAGATTGGAGGCACCGATGCACTACGTGAGATTTTTGGTGATCCCCATATTGTTGGATAATCTATGGGTTGGTAGGAGATGGTGGACATATATGCCCCACTTCTGTCAGTTATAGCTGGATTGGTTGATGGTTTCCTTCTGCCAGATAGGAGATCACATGGATTGTCATTTGGATGGGGTCGTGTGCTTCGATAGATGGTACGAGAGAGGACCCAGTATGCATGGGGGATATGTGCTTTGGCCCACATATATCATGAGTTGCACTAGATAGTATATGGCAGGGATCGGGGGTCTAGTCTAGTAACAAGGTGCTCATTGCTTCAGATTTGGGCTTGGGAGCATATAGCCATTACACACCCCATTGTGAAGAGATATCGACCAGTGGGATACCCTTATCTTTACATGTACAGACAGAAAGCTTCCCAGCCTATTCTCAGGAAGCTAGAGTATTGGAGGTGTGTATTAGATGGCATGGATGCAGTGGTCAGGCACCCATATTTGGATTGCGAGCCATGACCTAAGGATGCCACAAAGGTCCCAATTTTTCTACAGAGCAGATATCTGATTGGGTGGATGCCCTATGTGGTAGAGAGATTCCTATTGTCTTGAGTATATCGACAATTTGGTCGGCCACAACTGATACCACAGGGGACAACCTTGTACGCGAGAGTGTAGAAGGAGAGAGCAGAGTGGGGGTCACCTTTATATTACGCCACAACCTATGCACAGTTATACTCTCTCACTTTTGTTGTGTGGGATATGAGGTTGATAGTGACTAATGCGGGCATGCACCAGGATTATGCCCTATATGTGACGAGCCATCGGTTCCCATGATTGATAGGGCTAGGAGAGTTGATACCACAACTAGAGGAGGTTGACTATGATGATGATGATGGTAGTGATGGAGGACAACAAGGGGGCCGATTAGGCCGAGGTGTGGATAGAGGGAGGGGAGGTTGAGGGGGAGATCAAGGAGTAGGTCGAGGCAGAGGACAGTAGGGCTGAGGTGGGGATGGTGGTGGGGATGATGGTGGAGACAGGAGATGAGGAGGATTCGACAGCTAGGGGGTGAGGGGTAGGGGTGGTGGTTGGAGACAGATGCTAGGCTACAGAGGACTTGTCCATCTAGAGGCCATGGCAGCAGTTGGGGGCGGTGATAAGGGGGATAGATTTGATGAGGAGACATAGTCGAAGGAGTTGTGTGGTGGGAGGGTAGGATTGGGAAGCATGGGCTTTGATGAGGAGGAGGAGGAGGATGTCCAGTCATTGATACAATGGAGGAGGTTAGAGATGCCCCCATTAGCCACAGGACAGGTGAGCTCTTCACGGGAATCGATAGCACAGGTCTCACAGGTACCACAACCTCCCTCAGTTCACATCACAATGCCCTCTCACCAACAACATGCACATATAGCAGGATTACAATCCTTAGTGCAGAGGCTTCAGACTTAGTACAAGAACAAGGATAGATCACGCGGTTGTAGGCACGGTTTGACCGCTGAGAGGGATACAGAGATAGAGCGACAAGGTTGTGCAGAGGAGACAATGTAGACATTGCAGCAGGAAGTCATACAAGGTCTCATAGGGGACACTATCTGGAGTCTCATTGATCAGACAGAGTGGGTTGCATATTACAAGACTGTACTTTCAGGTCGTGCCCCCAGAGCAGTGAGATCCTAGTTATGTTGCCAGTTCTCAACGCAGGGGCGCCCAAAGATGAGGAGGAAGTGAGGGTGTGATGGGTCCTAGGAGAGATCCTCCTAGTGGCGATGCAGGTGCCAGGTGATTAGATGCAGAAGGAAGCCACTCCTAGCCTCCTCCATGATGATGATGTACCATTGATGTATTGTGTTGATTATATACACATCATTGTATCTTTGATTATTCCCTCAAGATGTGCATTATTTTATTTTGATTGATTTGATATGATACACCTTGATTCATAGACTTTGTTATTGATGTGATGTCCAGGGACTTTGGACATTTATTGTTTCACTGATGATTCATTCTAACTTATGTCTTTGATTTTCCTTTGGTCATGGGTCACACATGTGCATGATGATATGATACTAGCTATGCTTTTACATGTTATGGATGCCTCTATCTGATGAGCTATATGCATGATCTATATGACTTTTGTAGATGATTGCTTATGTGATGTGTGTGATGATATGATGTTATGATCTATATGTTTTGAAGGTGATACAATTATAATGTTTTGATGATCATGCCTAACTATATGTTTTGCAAGTGATATGATAAATGTACTCCTTTTATTGTGCTACTAGATGCACTGTATATATGTACATGGATGAATATGTGAATGCATTTAACATATTTTTGTTCTTTTTGTATGTTGTTGATTTGATGTTGTTTAACATGCAAAATGTTTTTGATATGATATGGAGATGTTCATGTATGTGAATGTATTTTGATATGAGATGATAATAATGATGCATCTAATGCAATTTGATTAGGATATGATAATGATGTGAAATGCATCTTGAAAATGAGATGTGAAATGAGAATGATAATGATATGAGATGTATCTTAAAAATGAGATGTAAATGATAATGATAATGATAACGATATGAGATGTATCTTGAAACATGAGATGTGAAATGATAATGATAATGCACCTAAATGCACTCGTAAAATGATATGAAATGAGCTATGGGAATGTAATCTAATGCAACCTTAACATGATATGAAAATGATAATGACAATGCAGCTAATGCAACCTTCACATGATAGAAAAATGATAATGCAATCTAAATGCAATCTTAACATGATATGAAAATGATAATGATAGTGCAATCTAAATGCCACCTTAATATGATAATGATAATGCAGCTAATGTAAAGTTTAACATGATATGAAAATGATAATGATAGTGCAATATAATGCAAAGCTTAACATGCATTCGCGTTCTCAGTGTTGCCATCTATTTTGATCAAATTTCCAGTGCTTCCTTTTTTTTCATCATTGAGCCTTTATTTGTTGAAAGTTGATACGAGTGTCATGGTATAATTGAACCATAACGACCTGAGTATAACTTACATGGTTTTGATATTACAAGATGACACAAGTGTCGAGGTATAATTGAACCAAGATGACCTGAGTGTTGCTTGCGTAAAACAAACAAAAGTTAACCTTAGTTTTATACAAATCCGAAATGTTCTCAGTGATATGCCACCGGATCACATTGTAAGACAAATTTGCATAGTAGAAGGCTTCACTCCCAAACAATAGACAAAGAAATCATCACATTCCTTCCTTCCTTCTCTAGTATTGGAGACATCCTTGAGTTGTTTAGGAGATATGATAAGCAAAAATAAATAACCATAAGTAAGCATGCATGCTATCTGAAATGTATTCTTGTCAAATAAAACATCTCGCAAATAGATCTTTTGTTTAGTTGAAATCAGTTCAAATCCTTGATGTCTATCCTTGACGGTTGCCCTCTCATGTTTCTATGTTCATTGTTGGTTGTTATGATCCTTGTTGTCTTACTACTTGTTTGGTCTGATGTCTAAACCCACGAGGAGAAATGCCCCCAATGAGGTTGGGATTTTGCCCCTTGTTGTTGATACTACTTCGATATGGATATGTACACTGATCACCAAGCCATGGTGGGATATAATTCTGGATAACTGATTCAGATAATCAGGGACAATGACTACGCTAAGTATATTCAGGATAATGTTGCGTGTATAAGTGTTATGCGATGGATATGGGCTTAGATTAGATGGAGCCAAAGATATAATATGAGTACTAATAAATAGAGGAGTTGCTTTATCACAAATAGCGTCTGTTGCCAGGTTTTCACCACTTGTTTTTATTGCACTTTTTGATTTGTTTTTCATTTTTTGTATTTTTTTTGATTGATTTATTTATTTGTTTTATTTTTTTATGTGTCACAAGGAACCTATTTACCAGCTTTTCACCCTAGTGATGTTTTTTGATAATTTTTTGCTTTTTTTTTTCTTTTTTGCTTGATCCGCGCATTGGACGATTCAAGTGTATAATTTATTTAGATGGATGTTGTTAGTTGGCTCGTTAAGCACGTCCCTCTGAATTTGATAACGGATATGCTTCTGATCCATAAGTTGATATGATGACAAAGGGTCCCAGCCAGTTAGGTTCAAATTTCCCCTTCTTTTCTTGATCTTGTTGATTTCGAGGATTTTCTTTTATGACTAGGTCACCAATTTTCAACGCCCTTGGTATGACCTTGTGATTGTAGCTTTGGCACATCCATTGTTGATGTGCCTTGATATGATCAAAGGCACGTTATCGGCATTCATCTAGCAGCTCTAGCTCTTGCTGTCTGTTGACTCGATACTCCTCGTCTAGAATGAGGCCTTTCAATGATACCCTTAGTGATGGAATTTCTACCTCAATAGGTAGGATAGATTCTGATCCATACACCAATGAGTATAGTGTAGCTCATGTAGGTGTGCAGATACTTATCTGTATGCCCAAAGTGCAGGATTGAGTTGAGCATGCCAATCTTCACCAGCATCATTCACTATCTTCTTGAGGATCTTCAGGATTGTTCTGTTTGAGGCCTCTGCTTGGCCATTCCCTTTTGGATAATATGTGTAAAGCGGAAAAATCGAACCCTAGTCGTTCTCCCCTCCCCAACTCCAAGGAGAGAGAAGGGAGAGTCACTAGGGTTGATGGTTTTCACTTAGGAGGGACTTTACATTCAAAAGAGGGGTTGAAACCCACAAGATCCAATCCCACACAATGCAAGATTAGATGCTAAATGAGTTTCAAGGGTTGTGATAGCAAGGATACCCTCTTTTGTAAAGAATGTGGATAGAGTGATTAAGCTAGGAATGCATAGAAAGTGAGAAAGATTCGCTTATAAACTGAGTTAGGGATATGATATGAAGCTGCGGACCTGGAATTAGCAGTAAAATGTCGAGACGGCGCTGTCCTGCAAATTTGAGAAAAAGTTGACTGGACGATGGCGCCCGACGTGCACACGGTCCTCCAAAAAATCTGTGAAACGAAGGGGGATCTGTTCGTCTCTGCACAAGGATTCCAGATCTTCAATTTCAGCCGCGTACCTGCAACCTACACACAGAAAAGCGAAGACGATTGGGGGGTTAGGGATTAGGGGTTTGCCCTTAGGTCAAACCCCGGTTTTGGAATTAACCAAGAAATGAGAAATGCTGTAAATGTAATGTAAAACAAGTACTAATACCTTGTTGTAAGGATGTTTGTATCCTTATATGCGAAGGTATAGATGTTGTTGTTTGTTGTATGTTGTATGTTGTAGCATGTAATGTGTTGTAAGTGATCTCCTCTTCAATGGTTGAATCCTTGTCTTGAATGCAACACTTAGCCTTGAATGGAGACTTAGAATGATCAATTGCTTGAAGGAATGCTTGAATGCTTGAATGTTTGAATATCGTTTTCACCTTTTTCCATCCCCCTCAAATGAGAGAGGAAAAGTAGTTTATATACTTGCCAATTAGGGTTAAAAGACTGATTTTCCTGACCTTAGGCCGACCAGGAAATGTTATTTTCCATTTTGCAAACAAAAAGGCCCGAAGTCCCATAGGAGACCGGGCCTAAAATAGGGCCAGGGACTAGGGCACTGGGCGCCCTGGTCCTGAAGGACCAAGGCGCTGGGCGCTCTGGTCCCACCTCCCAGGACAGCAGGGTGCAAGGAGGATCAGGCCAGGGTGCTGGAAAAATGCAGTTTTTGGTGTCGTGAGCAAGTTTCGGGGTCTCCATTCAGGTTCAGTGTTGCGTTGCCATCGTGAAGACCCAAATGCAGTCGAAATTGCAAGTGTCGCAATTTTAGGATGCTACATTTAGCCCCCACTTTAGCGGGAGTATAAGCGTACGCTCATACTTCCGGTAAAGTACAAGGAAACAACATTGAAAAACCTTCACCACGTCAAGGAGGCAAGATACACCAAGCCCCCAGTGGACTAAGGATCTTACGAATCTGATTGACAAAGTAAAAGGGAAGATCACGAGGGAGAACCATGACTGTCAGTAGTAAGGTTCCCTCACTATGAGTCATGCAAGAAAGATATCAAAAATTTTCAAGGCAAGGCTTAAATTTGTCAAGAAATTTTCAAGTATCTTGAAAAGATATGAACGGGATGTATGCCCCCCTACGTTAAAGCGATTGCACACGCCTCACCGGGGGTGATTGCTTTAAGGTAGTGATACATATAAGAAATGAGAAAGGAGCACGTTATCACAAGGATTTAGCCCCCAAGTGTGAGATAAGCCCAAGGATAATAGGCACAAAACACAAAGCACAAGGTGACTTCACTTTCCTCGGGGTCAGTATGCTGTATGATAATTCATGTATATCATGTGTATGTATGCATAATTGTTCTTCATTCCCCAATCAAGGAAGGTCACCTAGAAGAAGGGAACACATGTGTCTTTTGAGTCAACATGAGAGAGATCGAGAGATCTCAATGCTTTGCATCGTCCTCAAGTAGACAACACTAAGGACAACAAATAGAAGAATGAGAATAACATATAGAAGAAGTAACAAAAGAGAGGAGGAGAGAATCTGCTATGCTAATGAAACTAGTCTAGCACGTCATCTACCCCCCGATCTTGTTGATCAATGTTTCGGGAAGGTAGGGAACACGCTAGAGGAGGAACATCCAACACAGCAGATGGAGCTATCACAAGATCCAAACAAGGGCTATGTTCATATCCCAAGCCACAGTGTTCTTGTCTAGGAGCTAGGATAAGTGCTTTAGAAAATTCATTAGATAAATGGTTATCAATATCAACAAGTTCATATTCACTATCAGAATGAACAGAAGTAGCATTTTCATCATGAATAACATTTTCATCTATATCATCATCAAGATTTATAAAAATAGGACCTTTAACTCGCACAGGATCAAGACCATCATGCATCTTATGTTTAGGAGATTTCGGCTCAATCGTCGGCTGAGGAGAAAATGGAATAATGCTTGTTGAAGGTGTTTTTGGGGATTGCAAAGTTTGAGCTCTAAGACGACGCTTTCGTCGGCGTTCACATGCAGAATGATTTTGTCTAGTCTTAGTAGGAAGTTGAGAAGATTGAGGAGGAGGAATGTTCCTTATCACTTGGGTGTTTAGGTTGCGGTCTCTTAGGTTGAATAATAGGAGAAGAGGAAGGTCTCTTCTCTCCATAAGAGGAAGGAGGAGGAACTGCTCCATATAAGGGAGGAATATTTGGTTTAGGAAGGAGACCAAGTCCATCATGACGAGGAGGGATAGGTCTACTTTTAGAAGGTTTATTCGGCATAGGCATAGTCACATCCATAGGGATGGGTTGGGAATCTTCTTGAGGAAAGACATTAGTTTTATCTTTCAAAGGAAGAACTTCCTTCTCAAGAATGATAGGAATGTCAAGTTTGGGTGTTCTAGGTTCACTTAGAGATAGGATCATATCTTTTTTCCACTTTTGATAAGATTTGAAAAGATGATCACTTCATGGAGGAAGAGATTGGAATTGTTTAGGCCAAAAGTAATCAATAGGAATGCTAGAAGTTCTTTCAGCTGGTTTAAAGAGACTATGATTGACAGTAACAACTTCACCATTATGGGGAAATTTCAAACACTTGTGAATAGGAGAAGCAATAGCTTTCATGGAAGATAGCCAAGGATAGCCAAGCTTCACATGAAATTGTTCAGAAGATGGAATAATAGCAAAGTTCACATCAAGGGATTTGTTACGGACCTCAATAGGTAATGTAATAGAACCAATTGCAGGAGAAGAAAATGCATCAAATAATTTCACAATCACATCTGTTTTGTCATAGATCACTTGATTCAATTGCAAAGTAAAAAGAAATTCTTCAGTAATGACATTAACCATACAAGAAGGATCAATAAGCACTCCACGGCAAGGTGTGTTCTTGACTTTTGCAACTATATATAAAGGACCATCAGGTGCCCTGATAGTTTCACTGGAATCAAATGTGATGGAAGGTTCTTTAGGGATTTTCTGTTGCTCCACAAAATTAATCACATTCGGAGTCATAGACACGAGATCATCAGGTGAGACAGAGGAATCAGTAGTATCAATCGCATTAGAGGTATGAGAAGGCAATGGATCAGTAAAAATCTAAAGATTTTGGTTAGGAGGAGCTACAGATGTGTTGCCTTTATCATTCACACCAGAAACAGAGATAGTATTATTATCAATCAAATCTTGAATTTTACCCTTCAAAGCAAAACATTTTTTAGTATCATGCCCAGGTTGACGATGAAATTGACAAAAAGATTTGTTATCAAAATAGGGTGAAGTAATCTTTGCAGGATCAATTTGCCTTATAGGAGGAAGAGTAAGCACATTTTGTTTCAATAACTTATTCATAATACTATGCAATGATTCATTCAAAGGAGTAAACTTTCTTTCTTTCTTGAAAAACTTAGAAATAGGAGACACACCTGATGCTGCATTCACATTGTTGTTGATGATGTTTTCATTGAATTTAATGGACTCTCTATTCGGTTTAAACTTCCCAAATGGTTGTTGACTACTATCACCCTTATCACTCGGAGCCATAGGATGTGATTGTTCCATTTGACTCACAGTCAGTTGATAATTGTGAAGAGTTGCGCACAACTGTTGGAAAGAAGTAAACTCAGAAAATAGGAGTTTTTCTCTAATGTCTTTTTGTAAATTAGAAATAAAGATTCTTTGAATATCATTGTCAGGCACTGGAAAAGAAATTTGAGCATACAAATGCTTATATCTACCAATGAAATCAGTCACTTTTTCTTTAACACCTTGTTTACAATGCATTAAATCAATCAAAGTAACTTTAGGACTTATATTGTTTTGAAATTGTTGAATGAAAGCATTTGCAAGTTGTTCGAAGGAAGTAATAGAATAGGAAGGCAACGAGCAATACCATTGTAGGGCTTTGTCTCTTAATGTTCTAGTAAACAGTTTTGCAAGCAACCTTTGGTCATAAGCAAAATCAGTACATATTGTTTGAAAGGTCTTAACATGTGTTAGAGGATCACCCTTACCATTATAAAGCTCCAAATGCGGAATTTCAACATGTTTAGGGGGAATAGCTCGGACAATGTCAAGAGAAAGTGGGCTCACAACATCAAATGTGGGCACACTAAACTTAGATTGATTCATAGAGGCAATTTGTTGCTGTAAAGAAGAGACAGTTTGTGCAAGATTGTTAATGGTCGCTTCAGTCGAAGAGTTCATATTAGACGTGTTGGATTGTGATGGAGGTGTTATGTTATTGAAAGAAGGTAGAGAGTAAGGTGGTGGGACTCTATGATAGTTAGTCATAGGAGATGATTGGACAGGAGGAACACTACAAGGAGGAATGGAATGGTTAAATGAATTGCCCCCTTGCGTCATGTTCATTTGTGGAGATATAAGAGGAACACTCACTGAAGGAATGAATGAAGAAGTTGGATTGAATGAAAGAAGAGGGTTGATTGAAGAAGAAGGATTGCCCCCATGATTAGTGATCATAGGAGGAATGTCTTGTATTGAAGTAGTCATTATGTTTGATGTAAAAGTAGGTATACTAGCAATAGGAGTCGTCAAAGGAATAGAATGATTGTCTTGAGTAGGAGGTTGTGTATAACCTAAGGTTTCGGCACAACTTTTCATAGGCATCACATTTGAATCCACAATGTGTGCAATACCACGCAAAATATCAATTCCATTCTTATCACTTTGAAGCATACGTTTTAGACCCTCAATTAAAGGAAGAGCTTGACTATCAGGGTATTCTTGAGACATCCACTGTCAAAAATCGTCAAATTGGTTATCCAATTTTGAAAGTTGTTCTACAGAAACCTCATGGAGAGCTTCTTCATCATTAAGAGGATTAGAGGAATTACCCATGTCCTCGTTAAAAAGACCTCAGTAATTAAACCTTGGAAGGACTTAATTCTAAGGCTTCGTCTAACGGGAATAGTGTAAGTAGGGCTTATTGTTGTAAAACTCATGCACTAAAGAGAGAGAGAAGATTTTGAATTTTAGAGGTAGCAAATTTCAGTAAAGCCAGCCAATCTTCCAGATTTAAGCTATTAAATACAATCAGGACAATCTCCCGAAATTTCGGAAAAAATGTCCAGGACCGTGGCGCTCGGGGTGCACACGGTCCTCGCAACTTTTTTCAAAATTTTCAGGGATGAAAGTTATGATGATTTTACAGCTAACCTGAAAAAATTGAGTGATTTTAAAGTTGCAATCTCAAAATTGAACCCTACCAAGATTGTCGAAAAATGCAAAATTTGAATTTTGAAAAAGAGAGGGAAACTGAAATTTTGAATTTTATGATTTTAGAGGGAATACCAAAAGCGATGCAAGTTTTGAGATTTGAAAGTTGACTCAATTTCACGCAAAATTCAATTTTGAAAGCGGAAATCAAAGTTGTTGTAATTAAGCACTTAATTTCAAAAGTCACAAATTGCAAAAATTTGGATAAATCACTGAAATTTCGAATGAATGATAACACACTTTTCAGATTTAGGACTGTAAGAAACACAATTTTGACACAAATTTCAATTTCAACAATTTTTTGAATGATTAGAAGCCTTAATCCAAGCAATCGCTAGACCAACTTTGACTGTAATTTTGAAGGTGTTAAAATTGATAAAATCAGCCAAAATTCTGGATTTTAGCATAAAAATACAGTAAGATCTAGCTCCCGAAATTTCGGAAAAAATGTCGGGGACGATGGCGCTCGGGGTGCACACGGTCCTTGCAACTTTTTTCCAAATTTTCAGGGATGAAAGATATTATGATTTTATTGCGGAATCCAAAGTTACAGCTGATTTGGAAATGTTTTGATCAGTGAAATTGTCGGACAAAGTTGAATCAAGAGGGTTTCAAAAATTAGGGTTTTGACACTTAACCACTTAATTTTCAAAATTAAAGCACAAATATGAATTGATAATTTGTAATAGAAGGGCAGATCTGAAACAAGCATTAACAATTAAACATTTCACAAGTTTAATTACTTAAAAAGAAAATTTAGGGTTTTTTTATGCAATCAACCTCTAAAATTTGGAAAAGATCAAACATGGAAATGTAATCAAGGAATCCAATTTTCAGATCTAACTATGAATAATCAGAAAGGATGTTCACGTCGGGTTCACCAAAATGTAAAGCGAAAAAATCGAACCCTAGTCGTTCTCCCCTCCCCAACTCCAAGGAGAGAGAAGGGAGAGTCACTAGGGTTGATGGTTTTCACTTAGGAGGGACTTTACATTCAAAAGAGGGGTTGAAACCCACAAGATCCAATCCCACACAATGCAAGATTGGATGCTAAATGAGTTTCAAGGGTTGTGATAGCAAGGATACCCTCTTTTGTAAAGAATGTGGATAGAGTGATTAAGCTAGGAATGCATAGAAAGTGAGAAAGATTTGCTTATAAACTGAGTTAGGGATATGATATGAAGCTGCGGACCTGGAATTAGTAGTAAAATGTCGAGACGGCGCTGTCCTGCAAATTTGAGCAAAAGTTGACGGGACGATGGCGCTCGACGTGCACACGGTCCTCCGAAAAATCCGCGAAACGAAGGGGGATCTGTTCGTCTCTGCACAAGGATTCCAGATCTTCAATTTCAGTCGCGTACCTGCAACCTACACACAGAAAAGCGAAGACGACTGGGGGGTTAGGGATTAGGGGTTTGCCCTTAGGTCAAACCCCGGTTTTGGAATTAACCAAGAAATGAGAAATGTTGTAAATGTAATGTAAAACAAGTACTAATACCTTGTTGTAAGGATGTTTGTATCCTTATATGCGAAGGTATAGATGTTGTTGTTTGTTGTATGTTGTATGTTGTAGCATGTAATGTGTTGTAAGTGATCTCCTCTTCAATGGTTGAATCCTTGTCTTGAATGCAACACTTAGCCTTGAATGGAGACTTAGAATGATCAATTGCTTGAAGGAATGCTTGAATGCTTGAATGCTTGAATGTTTGAATATCGTTTTCACCTTTTTCCATCCCCCTCAAATGAGAGAGGAAAATTAGTTTATATACTTGCCAATTAGGGTTAAAAGACTGATTTTCCCGACCTTAGGCCGACCAGGAAATGTTATTTTCCATTTTGCAAACAAAAAGGCCCGAAGTCCCATAGGAGACCGGGCCCAAAATAGGGCCAGGGACCAGGGTGCTGGGCGCCATGGTCATGGGGGACCAGGGCGCTGGGCGCTCTGGTCCCACCTCCCGGGACAGCAGGGTGCAAGGAGGATCAGGCCAAGGTGCTGGAAAAATGCATTTTTTGGTGTCGTGAGCAAGTTTCGGGGTCTCCATTCAGGTTCAGTGTTGCGTCGCCATCGTGAAGACCCAAATGCAGTCGAAATTGCAAGTGTCGCAATTTTAGGACGCTACAATATGGTGTTGAAAAGCGATGTTGGATATGGAATCATTCACAAATCTCTTGTACATATTGAGTCTTGAAAGGTCATCCGTTATCTATGATAATATAACTAGGAATGCCATACCGACAAATGATGTAATTTAGGACAAAAGAGGATATTTGCTTGCTGGTAACTGTAGTCAATGGGTCAGCCTCTATCCACTTTGTGATGTACTCAGTGGTTGTGATGATGAACTTGTATCCATTTGATGAGGAAGGATGAATCTTTCCTATGAGGTCAAGTTCCCATTGGCAAAAAGGTCATGATGTGGTGAATGGTTGCAGCTCCTGTGCTGGTGCATGTATAAGATTGCCATGAATTTGGCACTTTGGACATTTCCTAGCAAACTGATATGATTCTTTCTCCATTGTTGGCCAATAATATCCCATCCTTATAAGTTTCTTGGTAAGAGTAGGAGCACTTGAATGTGTGACACAAATACCTTCGTGGAGCTCATGTAAGGTGAAGTCAGATTCGTTACGATCGAGACACTAAAGAAGAGTACCATCAAGACCTCGGCGATAAAGCGTATCTATGGTTAAGGTATACCGGGTTGCTTGGCAAATGAAGTTGTGTTTCTGGTTACAAGATAAGTCTGGTGGAAAGGTATTGTCTTTTAGGTAGGTGTAGATCCTTCCATAGAGGGGGGAATCATAACCGTTTAGGGAACAAATGACTTGGGATTCTGAATTGTCATAGGTGGGGGAAAATAATTGCTCCACCAAGAACTCATAACGATTCTGTCTGTCTAGAATTTGTAGGAGCGAGCCAATGGTGGCCATTGCGTCAACAACTCTATTGTCTAGCCTTGGAATCTTCTCAAATGTGATGTGTACAAAGTATTTTTTAAAATCATCCATCGTGTGTTTGTAGGGCATCAACTTATCATCCTTCATCTGGTAGTCATCATTGATCTAATTGATAACTAATTGAGAGTACCCATAGACCTTCAACTCTATGATTTTCCACTCCATGACTACTTTGATACCTATTACTAGAGCCTCGTACTCACCAATATTATTGGTGCATGGGAACTGTTATCACAAAAGCTTGCACCCTTGCTGAGCTATCAACTTAACAATCTCGTGAAACATGAAAACAACCCCGAAGTGTGGGACCTTGCACAAGGGGGTTGAATCTCTAGAGAAGGTCAGCTTCCTTCTCAATCCAAGTGCAGGTATTGAACCAACTCAACACTTCAAATCTTAATCCTAAGCTTATCCTAATAGCTTGCAAAGGAAAAGGGAAGAGATAAATGCTTAAAATGAAAGGAGGTGATGTACCAAGATAAGAGATGTTTCTCTTCCCACTCAAAATGGTACAAATAATCAACTGAAACACCTAGGAGATGCACAAACTTCAGTTGTATGAATGACCCCAATGAATGTATGGAGGTTAGAATTTGCTAAATGTCAAAGGGGAGAAGATTTCCCATAAGTCACACTCAGAAATAGGTTAACACAACATATATTTGAAAGAAAGTCACAACATACACCTATAATGAAGGTAAGAACAAATACACAACATTCATAAGTTGAATTAAGGCAAGAATGGAAATTTTAATTCATTCAAAGGCCAATGACCAAACTTACAGTTGCAAAAATGCAAAAATATATAAATCTTTAAGAGAAGTGAAAGAGCATAGAATAGCTCAAGCCAGCAGGGAGAGAACCCTTTACAATAAAGCATAACAACCTTATATAGAAAATGGTTGCATAAGAGAGACCGTGACCCTTGTGTGTGCAGGGAAATGTCACTCAGGGAATGCAAGCAAGTGCATGCACCTGACATTGTATACATGCAAGGAACCTGGCCATACCCTGAAAATGCAATCCTAAGAAGAAAGGTACTTCTAGAAGGTAGATTGACTGGCATTCCAAAGTTAGAGCATGCAGGCATGACACAAGTAACCACAATAAGCATGGCCTTGTACCTCTCTTGATGGAAATCCTGCAAAAATCATTAAATGCACCCCTGTAGCTCCACAAAAGAAGGTGCACAAGTCACAAAAGTCGTTGGAGCATTTAAAGCTTTGAGTGTTGATCATGCCATCTAGAAGTGTTGCAAGTCGAAAGGAATTCGAAAGACTTCGGAAACTCGGGTTCCCAAAGTGGGGAAGACTAAGGAAGGAACTTCAAAAGCTTGGGGTTCCGGAGTTCTGAGAAAGAGAGAAGGAGACAAGGGAAGGAACCTCAAAACCTCAGGGTTTCGGAGTTCTGGGGAAGGGGAAGGAGACTAAGAGAAAAGAAATTTGGAACCTCGGGGTTTCAGATTTTAGAAGAACTGGAGAGAAGGCAAGAAAGGAACTTCAGAACCTCGGGGTTCCGGGGAACTAGAAAAAAGGCAAGGAGAGAACTTCAGAACTATGGGGTTTGGAAGTTCCAGGAAAGAGGAAGGGAATCAAAGGAAAGGAACTTCGGAACCTCGAGGTTTTGGAGTTCCAAGGAACATAAGAAGAGACAAGGAAGGAAACTTCAGAACCACGAGGCTCTAGAGTTCCGGGGAAGGGAAGGAGAGGCAGCAAGGAATTTCGAAACCTCAGGGTTCCGGAGTTCCAGGAAAATAAAAGGGCAAGGAAAAGGAACTTTGGATCCTCAGGGTTCTGGAGTTCTGGGAAACTAGAAAAAGGGGCTAAGGAAGGAACTTAGGAACCTCGGAACCTCGGGGCTCCGAAGTTCTGGGGAACTAGAGAGAAAAAGAAGCAAAGGAAGGAACTTCGGAACCTCGGGGCTCCAGAGTTCCGTAGAAGAGAGAAAAGGATAAGGAAGGAACTTCCTTCAAACAAGACAACACTTCACACATCATAATTCCATTGCTTTTCTCTTTGATCAATTGGGGCAGCACTGGTCCATGGAACATATCTCTGATCAATTTTCACTGATGGGCCAAGGGTGTCATAAAATGATAATATTTTCTAGGGATCTCTACGAGATGCTTGTCTGCTAAGCATGAAGTCCAGAAGCCTCAAGAATCCATTGGGCACTGAGTCATTGAAAAGACCCAAAACATGTGTGCGTCATCACTTGCAGGGAAACTAGAAACTAGAGCGTACACCCTCTTAAGGAGAATGCAGAAGGTGCACAAGCACTTGTGAAAGAAAAACAACCTCTAGTATAATATTTACATAGTCATCGACACCCTCTTCAGAAGTAGGGCTTGAGATGAATCCCATTCACTGGAATTGGAAGAACTTCGCCATCAAGCCTGGAGAGATAAAATGCATTGGCCTCCTTGAAACTAGTGATGACATATGGACCACTCCAGATAGCATCAAATTTGAAGTGTCGCTCAGGCTTGGCTCTGTCTGCATCCCACTTTAGAACTAGATCTCCCTCTTTGAAGACCCTATTAGTAGCCTTTTTGTTAAAAACACTCTTGACCTATTCTTGACGAGTCTCAAGCGTATGCATAGCCTGATGATGAGGAGGTATAATAGAAGTTGGTCTTCTCTTGAGGTTGATGGGCTTTTGTTCTCAATGTGCTTCCCAAATCAATCCCTAGGCACAAATGGGATTCTTCTAAATCTTTCTCCTATCTCCTCCTCTCTATTCAACACTACTTGCACCCTATTGTATTGGAAATCACTCCTCCTTACCTTCCATGCTAAGGCATTCAAGTCTGAAATGAGATACTCTTGTGTGTCACCAAAAATGAACAAGTTTGGTTGTCCAACTGGCTGAATCTCCTCTCTTCCAGGAATGGGCAACTGTTGGAGAACCATGGTTTACCAAACCTTGTTTGTACCTTTAAGGATTTCAATCATTTTAATGTGTTGAATAAGCATCTAGACAAGTCTACAAAGTCTGATGACTGTCCTTCACCTTTCAAGAGTGAAAATATCCAAGTTGGATGCAAGGAGCGTTGAAATACTCAAGGCAACTTTCTAGGTTCAAATGGTCATTTTGATCAAATGACTTAATGCAATGCTATGGATCTTGTAGTAGGGTGTCTTAGGTCTTTACTCATAAATTTTGATGATTTGAAACAATCAATTGCTTCTCCTTCCTTACCGATTTCATGAAATGGTCAAATTTGCTCCAAAAAGGCTACTAGAATTAGCCCTAGTTTTTAATGAAATTTGTTCACCCTGCTCAACCTGCTAAACTTCATGACAAACCCTTGGAGATGTGGTCAATAGATGATGCAAACTCAAGGATTTTTGCTATGGCAAGTACTGTACAGACTGTTTGAGGACTGTCCCACAAAATAGGCACTTTTCAAGGGTTTTTAAGGGTTTTAGAGAGGGTTTGCAATTTAAAGGTCTTCTCCATGATGCTAGACCAATTTTAAATGTTTTCAAACCTTGCTTTAACATATGCCAAACACTTCCAAAGATTTAAAACTTATCTGAGCACACTGTTATTTTGTCAAACAAATACCATACTGCTGCCTTTACATAGAAATAACAGTCTAGAGGACTAAGACAATGATTTTTAAAGGTTTTGCATACATTTTTGAGCATTGGTAAACCAAATACAATGAAGTGAACCAAATACAAATGCAACCATGACTTTCTAGAAGTTGTAACACCCTGCAAAACAAATAGAAAGGGATTTCTCGTGACTATTACTCATACACTCGCCATCATTGCACCTTGACAGTATTAAAACTGTTTTAACTTCCTTTCTTTGTTTTGATGCACTTCTTCACTCTATCCCTGGCCTGCAAATAGGTGTTAATGGCATGATATAATAATGCACATAACCTCTCCAAAGAGCTTGTAAGTTTGAACACTCAAAAAGATGCCACAAAGCTTGACAACATTATATGACTGTGACAAGGAATACACTTTTCTAGGATCCTTATTTAGGTCCTTTACAATCAAATTGTGTAACTTGTCTTCTTAACATTGAAAACACTTGAAAATACATTTCCATGATGCATAAAGAGAGATCCATCATTCCATACTATCCATTAGGGAGGTTGGCAATGAGGTTTTATCAATGAAACAGTGACACACTGTTTTTACAGTCTGATTACACCCTTGCTTCTTGCAAACAACCAAGTCATGGGAGAGACAAGGATGGTAAAATGCAATAATAACTCTTACCAACTTAATCCTCTTTCAACATTTCAAAGTACAGTGCTATGAACAACAAAGTACCATACAAACAAATTTAAGGACACCCAAGCCAAGTTGATCACGTCACATACTTGCCATGGGTTTACAAACACTTGTGCATTGCTAGAAAAGGAAAATAGATGTATGATATAGTATGTACAGAGGGTCCAACAAATTTCCTCAAAGCGATGGATGAATAGACCTTGAAGAAATCAGTTGGACCATGAATGATCTTCCATTTGAACCACAAAACAATGCTTCTCTTAAGAGCACTTCAAACAAAACCTGTTCTAAATCACTACTCAAACATCAAAGGAGATTAAACCAATTAAAAATAGGAGTAGTACGGACTCATGAAGCCATGGTACGGACTGTACTCTCAAAAGTGCAGGAAACTATTTAAAACTCACAGAAAACAAGAGCAAAACAAGTACTTTTCTTACTTTTCCAATATGAACCGCACATACAATCATGGGAACATGGTTTTTAAACATGTGCCAACTTATTGAAGCCTTTGTATGGACAGGTACAGGCTGGAACTAACCAAAACCACCAAAAGTCACTTTTTTGCACTTTTTGACAGCTTTTTGACAACTTTTGTTGCTCAAAAAGTTGCATTTTGACTCTCGGTGACTTGGCACTCAAACCAATGACTCAAAATCATAAGAAACACTAAATAAACATGCTCCAATTCCTTTCAAGGCTTTACAACATCAAAAATTCAAAAATGCTCATTTGGACCCAAAATTGACAGTTTTTGGCCCACTGAGAAAAAAACAAAAATCTTGGAAACTCTTAAACACAAATGGGTTCCAAACCTTATTACACCACAAAACAAACCTATTAAACCTACTAGAAGCATAAAATAAACACACATGCTTAATTTGCAATAAAATGTTATACCTGCTAGGATTTGAGCATTCAGGTGCTCAGGTGCTCCTGCACCATACTCCCCTAAGGACAAAGAAGTCATGTGACTCCTTTGGGCAGTAAAGAAAAAGGAATTCCAGTTTTGAGAAAGTCACTTTCATGTACCCAAGTGGCTTCAGAAACTGGTTTATCCTTCCACTTGATAAGATGCTCCATGTAGGTATGGTGTCTTGTCTTTTTGATGATTCTTGAATCTAGTACCTACTGAGGAATGGGAGTAGAAGTAGAGGGGAGAGAAAGATCAGAAAGGGAATGAGAAAGATCTGAAACTCTTTGTGAATCTGATGGTAGCTCCCCTTTGAATGGCACCAAATCTGCAACATTGAAAATAGGAGACATAGAAACTTCATTAGGCAAATCAACTTTGTAAGCATTATGGCCATATTTAGCCAAGATTTTGCATGGTCCTACTCTTCTCATTTGCAACTTAGTAGGTACTTCTTTCTATAACTGTGACTTGTTGAGATGGACCATCACATAATCACCCACTGAAAATTGAACATCTCTTTTTGAAGCATCAACTCTCTCCTTAACTTTCTGAGTAGTTTCCTGTAAAGACTTCTGTACCTGCTCATGAATTTCTTTCATAGACTGTGCCATATCTTCTGCTGTACCACTCACATGCTACAAATTAGTTACATCATTTAACTCGAAAACACCTCTAGGATGCATGCCATAAACAATCTGAAATGGGCTCTTACCAGTGGATCTGTTTACACTGTCATTGTATGCAAACTCTGCCTGATGGATGAGTTGATCCCAACTTTGCCCATATTCTTTGGTGAGACATCTGAGTAGGTTACCTAATGTTCTGTTCACCACTTCTGTTTGGCCATCTGTCTGTGGATGGTAAGTTGAGCCAAAAGACAAGTTAGTACCCAATTTCTTCCATAAAGTTATCCAAAAATGACCCAAAAACTTAGCATCTCTATCAGATACAATACTGGATGGCAAACCATGAATTCTTACAACTTCCTTAAAGAAGAGAAAAGCAATGTGACTAGCATCATTAGTAGTTTTGCAAGGTATGAAATGTGCCATTTTACTGAATCTGTCAACAACCACAAAAATACTATCACACCCTGTTTTTGTTCTGGGCAAACCTACCACAAAATCCATACTGATGCAATCCCAAGGCCTAAAAGGTATGGGAAGAGGCTGATACAAACCAGCATTAGTGCTAGTACCCTTGGCTTTTTGACATACCATGCATTGCTCAACATGTTTCCTGACATCTGCCTGCATCTTAGGCCAAAAATAGTGCCTCTGAACCAATTCCAAAGTCTTATTAAGACCAAAGTGACCACTCAAGCAACCATTGTGCTTTTCCTGTATCAGATTCTCCCTCATTGAACCTTTTGGCACACACAGCTATCCACCCCTGAATAACAATCCATTTTGCAAAGTATAGTTAGCATATTCACTATGAAAAGTATTCTGAAAATCTTGACAAACCTTGTAAATATCAGCAAAATCAGAATCATGTGGATATAAATCCTTAAAACATTCTATACCAATACTTCTAATCTGAATTTCTTGAACAGTAAGTAACCTTCTACTCAATGCATCAGCTACTTTATTGCACTGTCCTTTCTTATGCTTCAAAGTAAAGGTATATGCTTGCAAAGACTCTACCCATTTAACATGTCTGTGACTAAGCTTATCCTGTGAATTGAGAAAACTAAGTGCCTGGTTGTCAGTGTAAACCACAAATTCTTTAGGAAGGAGATAATGCCTCCATTTCCTAAGTGTCTGAACCAAAGCATACATTTCAAGATCATATGAAGAATATTTCTTCTTAGCGTCATTAAGCTTTTCACTGAAAAATGCAACAGGTCTATTATCCTGACTCAAAACAACACCAATAGCAATATTACTTGCATCACACTCTAAGGTAAACAATTTGTCAAAACTAGGTAGAATCAACACTGGTTGAGTAGCAACTCAAACTTTCAGCAATTCAAATCCCTTGTTGGCTGCTTCTGTCCACTAAAATTTGACTTTCACACCACCCTTAATGGTTTCCAACATAGGTGCACATATTTCACTGAAACCTCTAATAAATTTTCTATAAAATTGAGCAAGTCCATGAAAACTCCTGACATCACTAGCATTCTTAGGGGTTGGCCAATTAACTATGGCTTCTACCTTACTTGGATCCATCTTCAAATCACCCCCTGAAACAACAAAACCCAAATAGACCAGCTCTTGCTTAAGGAAATCACATTTCTCTAGATTGATAGTAAGTTGTTCATCATTCAATCTTTGTAAGACAATCTGCAAATGTTGGAGGTGTTCTTCCTTGGTTTGACTGAAAATTAAGATGTCATCAAGGTACACAACTACAAACCTGCCTATGAAGTCATGTAACACCTCATTCATCAATCTCATAAATGTACTGGGTGCATTTGTTAACCCAAATGGCATGACTAGCCATTCATACAACCCCTCATTTGTCTTGAAAGCTGTTTTCCATTCATCTCCCTCTTTGATGCGGATCTGATGATAACCACTTTTTAGTTCTATCTTACTAAAATATTTTTCTCCCCCTAAACAATCCATAAGATCTTCCAGCCTAGGGATGGGTAATCTATACCTGATTGTGATCCTATTTATTGCTCTTGAATCTGTACAAAGTCTCCAAGCCCCACCTTTCTTAGGTGCTAACACTGTGGGTACTGCACATGGACTAATACTTTTCCTAATCAATCCTTGGTCTAAGAGCTCATGGATTTGTCTTGCCACTTCCTGATTTTGTTCAGGTGTCATTTTGTAAGCAACTTTGTTTGGTAAGGATGCACCTAGGATGAAGTCTATCTGGTGGCTAATGGCTCTCTGAGGAGGTAGAGAGGTTGGTTGACCATCATTTACAATTGACTTAAACTGATATAGAAGTTGCTGCACCTCATATGGGATTTCTACCTTCTTTTCTTTCTTTTCATCAACTGGTTTAGTTACCAATGCAAAACCTATGCCATCACCTTTTTTTAAGGTATGAATGAACTCCTTTTCACCAACTAACAAAGTTTTGGGAACTTGTGGTTTTCTGCCCTCACTTCCTTCATTAAGGGACTGAATTTTATAGTTGATACCATTCTTGAAAAATGAGTATGAGTTCTTTTCACCATCATATTGTGCTTTCCTGTCAAATTGCCAAGGTCTTCCTAAAAGCAAATGACAAGCATCCATAGGTAGTATATCACACAAAATCTTATCTTGGTATTCACCTATGTTAAACTCTACCCATGTTTGTTCACTCACCAATACATGCTACCCTTTTTCCAACCATGTGACCTTGTAGGGCTCATTGTGCTATATTCTAGGTAGATGAAGTTTTGTAGCAGCTTCTTCTAATATGATGTTATCAGTTGATCCTGAGTCAATGATAACTTTGCACACCTTTCCTTGGATCTTACATTTGATCCTGAAAAGAGCTTTCCTTTGAGACATATCTTTCTGGGATGGCTCTTTCATGAGGATCCTCCTGATCATGAGGTTTTCCCCTTCTTCTGATGGTAGACACCTTTGATTTGGTGTGGTTTCCTCTTGCACAAAATGGACTCTCTTATCACCTCCTTGAGATGAGCTTGGCTTTTCTGGGCATCTATATGCTGGATGGCCTAGTTTCTGACAGTTGTAGCACTTCATGGTGGAGAAGTATGAACCTCTTCTAGGTCCATTAGATCTACCCCTTCCTGGGTTGCCTGATCCCCTACCCCTATAGTTGGGTCTGCTCTGAGAATCCCCGCTTTGCTCAATAAGCTTAGACTCTCCCTGGGACCTATGATCTGTGTATCTTCCCCCAAAACTGCCTCTATGACTGCCTCTGTTTCCTCTACCTCTGCCTCTACCATTCTATTCTTGTTTCTTCTTGTTTCTCTCTTCTACCTTCAGCGCTAATTGATAACACTTCTATAATGTGTTGGGACACCATAGGCTTAACTCTTCCTGAATATTCCATCTTAACCCATTGAGATACCTAGCTACTTTGACATTTTCATCTTCTTGTACCTTAGATCTAAGGCTTAGTTTTTGGAATTCTTCAGTGTAACTACTGACATCTAGATCTTTCTGTCTCAAGTTTTGTCTCTTCCTATGTAATTGGATTTCATAATCTTCAGGCATGTAGGTGTCTTTGATCTTAGTTACCATTGTCTTCCAGGTGGTTATGGGTTTCTTTCCCTCTTTCACCCTTTCCTCTTGGATGAACTTCCACCAAGTTAAGGCTGCCCCTCTCATTCTGGATTTGGCTACCTTCACTTTCTGTGCTTCTGTAATGCCATCACATTCAAAGTGATTCTCTAGACCCTCTATCCACTCCATTAGTGCTTCTGGTTCCATCTTGCAACTAAAAAGGGACACTCCATCTAGGGCCTTTCCAGTCAAAGCTTTCAAAGCTTGTAAAAAGGTTTCTTGTTCTCTATCCAAGATTGGATCTGGTTCTAGGACTTCTTCCTCTAAGGTTTCCATCTTATCTTCAGCATTTTCTACTCTCTCACTGACTTCTTCAGTCTTGACTTCTACTTGGTTCAACTTTTTTTCAAGTTGTTGTAATCTTTCCCTAAGGAGTCTATTTTCTTCAACCTGATCCTCCATCCTCTTTGCTAACTCTGCATTGGTCACCATGTTGTTGGTGTTGTCTCCCACTGACTCACTACCTGACATGTGCTAATCTCTCAAACCAAATCTGAATTGGCTCTGATACCACTATGATGAGGAGGTATAATAGAAGTTGGTCTTCTTTTGAGGTTGATGGGCTTTTGTTCTCAATGTGCTTCCCAAATCAATCCCTAGGCACAAATGGGATTCTTCTAAATCTTTCTCCTATCTCCTCCTCTCTATTCAACACTACTTGCACCCTATTGTATTGGACATCACTCCTCCTTACCTTCCATGCTAAGGCATTCAAGTCTGAAATGAGATCCTCTTGTGTGTCACCAAAAATGAACAAGTTTGGTTGTCCAACTGGCTGAATCTCCTCTCTTCCAGGAATGGGCAACTGTTGGAGAACCATGGTTTACCTAACCTTATTTGTACCTTTAAGGATTTCAATCATGTTAATGTGTTGACTGAGCATCTAGATAGGTCTGCAAAGTCTGATGACTATCCTTCACCTTTCAAGAGTGAAAATATCCAAGTTGGATGCAAGGAGCGTTGAAATACTCAAGGCAACTTTCTAGGTTCGAATGGTCATTTTGATCAAATGACTTAATGCAATGCTATGGATCTTGTAGTAGGGTGTCTTAGGTCTTTACTCATAAATTTTGATGATTTGAAACAATCAATTGCTTCTCCTTCCTTACCGATTTCATGAAATGGTCAAATTTGCTCCAAAAAGGCTACTAGAATTAGCCCTAGTTTTTAATGAAATTTGTTCACCCTGCTCAACTTGCTAAACTTCATGACAAACCCTTGGAGATGTGGTCAATAGATGATGAAAACTCAAGGATTTTTGCTATGACAAGTATTGTACAGACTGTTTGAGGACTGTCCCACAAAATAGGCACTTTTCAAGGGTTTTTAAGGGTTTTAGAGAGGGTTTGCAATTTAAAGGTCTTCTCCATGATGCTAGACCAATTTTAAATGTTTTCAAACCTTGCTTTAACATATGCCAAACACTTCCAAATATTTAAAACTTATCTGAGCACACTGTTATTTTGTCAAACAAATACCATACTGCTGCCTTTACACAGAAATAACAGTCTAGAGGACTGAGACAACGATTTTTAAAGGTTTTGCATACATTTTTGAGCATTGGTAAACCAAATACAATGAAGTGAACCAAATACAAATGCAACCATGACTTTCTAGAAGTTGTAACACCCTGCAAAACAAATAGAAAGGGATTTCTCCTGACTGTTACTCATACACCCGCCATCACTGCACCTTGACAGTATTAAAACTGTTTTAACTTCCTTTCTTTGTTTTGATGCACTTCTTCACTCTATCCCTGGCCTGCAAATAGGTGTTAATGGCATGATAGAATAATGCACATAACCTCTCCAAAGAGCTTGTAAGTTTGAACACTCAAAAAGATGCCACAAAGCCTGACAACATTATATGACTGTGACAAGGAATACACTTTTCTAGGATCCTTATTTAGGTCCTTTACAATCAAATTGTGTAACTTGTCTTCTTAACATTGAAAACACTTGCAAATACATTTCCATGATGCATAAAGAGGGATCCATCATTCCATACTATCCATTAGGGAGGTTGGCAATGAGGTTTTATCAATGAAACAGTGACACACTATTTTTACAGTCTGATTACACCCTTGCTTCTTGCAACCAACCAAGTCATGGGAGAGACAAGGATGGTAAAATGCAATAATAACTCTTACCAACTTAATCCTCTTTCAACATTTCAAAGTACAGTGCTATGAACAACAAAGTACCATACAAACAAATTTAAGGACACCCAAGCCAAGTTGATCACTTCACATACTTGCCATGGGTTTACAAACACTTGTGCATTGCTAGAAAAGGAAAATAGATGTATGATACAGTATGTACAGAGGGTCCAACAAATTTCCTCAAAGCCATGGATGAATAGACCTTGAAGAAATCAGTTGGACCATGAATGATCTTCCATTTGAACCACAAAACAATGCTTCTCTTAAGAGCACTTCAAACAAAACCTGTTCTAAATCACTACTCAAACATCAAAGGAGATTAAACCAATTAAAAATAGGAGTAGTACGGACTCATGAAGCCATGGTATGGACTGTACTCTCAAAAGTGCAGGAAACTAGTTAAAACTCACAGAAAACAAGAGCAAAACAAGTATTTTTCTTACTTTTCCAATATGAACTGCACATACAATCATGGGAACATGGTTTTTAAACATGTGCCAACTTATTGAAGCCTTTGTATGGACAGGTACAGGCTGGAACTAACCAAAACCACCAAAAGTCACTTTTTTGCACTTTTTGACAGCTTTTTGACAACTTTTGACAACTTTTGTTGCTCAAAAAGTTGCATTTTGACTCCCGGTGACTTGGCACTCAAACCAATGACTCAAAATCATAAGAAACACTAAATAAACATGCTCCAATGCCTTTCAAGGCTTTACAACATCAAAAATTCAAAAATGCTCATTTGGACCCAAAATTGACAGTTTTTGGCCCACTGAGAAAAAAACAAAAATCTTGGAAACTCTTAAACACAAATGAGTTCCAAACCTTATTACACCACAAAACAAACCTATTAAACCTACTAGAAGCATAAAATAAACACACATGTTTAATTTGCAATAAAATGTTATACCTGCTAGGATTTGAGCATTCAGGTGCTCAGGTGCTCTTGCACCACCTGACCTCTAACCTCTTCCATCTCCATTAGCTCAGTTAGCTTTACTGTCATGGAATCATTCTCTGTCAATTCCAGCTGATGTGCTAGTTCAAGAGAGGGTAACTCTAGGGAAGTTGGGAGTATTGCTTCTTTTTCCTGTATACTAGCATGAAGGGGGAGTTATTAATCGCCCTCTTGGGTGTGATTTTGTCATCCCATAAGGTTGTCCTCAACTTAGTATGCCACAACCTCTGGTTGTCTTCAATCATCCTTTTTATTATCCTGATGAGGTTCTTGTTGGAAGATTCAGCTAGGCCATTACCCCGAGGGTAATAATTGGACGATGTCTTCAAGTATACACCATGCTTAACTGCCCAAGAACTAATTTGGCTTCCAACAGATGCCTTGGCATTGTCTGATATGATGGTGGAGGGGACATTGAATCTTGTCAAAATTCCATTAAGGAATTTCAATATTGAGGCCTCAATGGCATCCCTCAATGCAACTGCCTCTGTCCACCTAGTGAAGTAATCTGTTGCGGCCAAGATCCACTTCTGGCTAGCACTAGAGGGTGGATTTATAATACCAATTAAGTCTAAACCCCATTGTGCAAATGGTTGATCTTCTCAGATGGGGTTAAGAGGTAGGGTAGTTAGTCTTTGCTTTCTAGAGAAGAAAGCACATTTCTTGCAATTCTTCACCCATCTATGTGAGTCATTGAATAAGGATGGCCAGTAATAACTAGCCCTCATTATTTTGATAGATGTAGTCCTTGTAGAGAAGTGGACCCTTGAAGAGCCATCATGAAACTCTTCTAACAATCTGTTGTTTTGATTTTGCTTGATGCATCTTAACAAGACTCCATTAGAGTCTTTTCTAAAAAGGGTGCCATCCACTAAGACATAGGGGATGGACTGCAACCTGAAGTGCCTTATTTTGGTCTTGTCTAGACCTTGGGGGTATCTACCTTCCATTAAGTATGTGGTCATGTCACTTACCCAATTGAATTGAGTGTCATTGCTAGTTGGTTGATCCTCTTGTAACACAAGGGCGACCTCTAAAGTAGTCTCAGAAGATTAGACAAGTTGTTCACATAGGCCCCTGCCTCTTACAAGCTTGGTGCTCTACATGTTGATGTCATATTCCATGACCTTGGTTATCCACCCAACCCTCTTCTCACTGATGTCCTTGTTTAGATGGAAATCCTTTACACTTGCATGTGGAACTAAGAACTGGATCCTGTTGTTAGACACCATGTGTTTGAACTTTTTTAATGCCCTTACAACAGTGAGGACCTACTTCTCTACATAATTATACTTAATCTCATATTCCTTTAACCCCTCATTAAATAAAGTAATAGGTTGCTCCAAATTATCCTTGTTCAGCTATGTTAGGACAACTGAGATGCTGGATTCTCCTCCGAAGGTATAGAGGATAAAATCCTTTTCATAGTTAGGATTGACAAGGGTAGGGGCCTAAGAAATTGCTTGTTTAATCTCTTAAAAACCAACCCTTCCCTCTTTGGTCCAACTGAAAACCAATTTTTTCTTCAACATGGAGGTGAGGGGTTTTACCATGGTGGCAAGGTTGGGAATGAACCTCCTCACAAAATTGATCCTACCAAGGAAACTTTTCAATCCCTTCTTGCGACTAGGGAGTGGAAGAGAAAGAATAGCCTCCACTCACTCTGGATCAATGGTCAAGCCATCTTTGGATACAATGTGTCCTAGCAATCTTCCTTGGTCAGTATTAAATACATGCTTTCTAGGGTTCGGGGACACACCATACTCCCTACATTTCATGAACACCTACTCAATATGACTAGGATGGTCAGTTGCGTGCTTCGAATAAACAGTTATGTCATCAAGGTATATAAGCACAAACTTCGTTAATACACCCTTAAGTCATGTCCATTGCTCTTTGAAATGTGGTTCCTGCATTGATTAGCCCAAAAGGCATCTTACAATAAGCATAGGTACCCCACTTAGTAGTAAATGCAGTCTTGTATTGGTCTAATTCTTGGACGAAAATTTGATTGTAGCCTGAATACCCATCCATGAATGAAAATCTTTCCGAGCCACTGACCTTTTGGAGAATCTACTCCATGGAGGGAAGGGGATAATGATCCTTGAGGGAGGCTCGATTGAGGTCCCTAAAGTATACACATAGTCTGATTTCCCCATTATTCTTCCTTATAGGGACAAGGTTGGCAACCCAGGAGGAGTGCTTGATAGGGAAGATGATATTGGCTTCTATGAGCTTGGTTAATTCCTTCCTCATTAGTGGCTCAATTTCGAGGTTTATTGGCCTTTGCTTTTGTCTAACTGGTTTTGCATCCGGGTTTATCTCTATAGTATGTTGGGCTAAGATAGGGTCAAAACCCTTCAAATCTTCATAGGTCCAAGTAACTATGTCATCATATTTTTGACAAAGATCAACAAAGGCCTCTTGTTCAGTTGAGGAACATACCTTGCCCAAGTTTAGAGCCCTACCCTCGACAACAACAACTGGCATGTAATCACCCTTCTTTGCATCTAGGTTCATCTTCTTCTTCAATTGATCATCTGAGTTGAAAATGCCCTCCAAGGTAACTAGACCTTTTAGGCAACTTGCTGGAGTTGAGCTACATGATTTGATCTCCATACTGTTCTTGCAACATAGACTGATTTTAACAGAAAATTCTGCTTCATTTTGCAAGAATTTAACAATCTGTTGATCACTTTCAAATACTTACCAATTTGCTTGATTGTCCTGGATAATAAGCCTCACAACAAGCCTGATGTGTTTCTCCTTCTCACTTGCAACATGTGCTGGTATTTTGCACTGAGCACCAACCACTGCAAGCTTATCAATTTGCTTGTTTTGACTTCTAAAGATACTCTAGATGTTTAAGGCCTTGAATCCTTCAATCAAATCCGAAACCCTATGTTTGTATGATTTGAGTAGGTTGTTCTTTGTTATACTTTGAGATTGGATGTGATTATCAGCCAACTCACTATCTCCAAATACTTGCAAAGATCTGATCTTTCTGCTTTGTGCAAGTTGGAGGCCTTGGATCAAGGATTCATAGTCAACGACATTGTTGGTGCAACCAAACTAAAGCCTAAAAGAGAAGAAATATTTCTCTTTCTTAGGAGAAACAAGCACCACACTAGCACCTCCATCGTTCTTATTTCTTGAACCATCAAAAAACATGCTCCATAACCCCTCAGAATCTCCTTATGTGTTGATGAGGTTAGGGATATGAGTATCCTCTTCATGGATACAATAGGTGTCAAGCCCAGTCTCTTCAGTCTCAGCTAATGGATCAAACTGAAAAGCATTGGCCCATTCATTCAACAAACAATTAGGGACCTCTATCAAAAGAGTAGTAGGCTCACAGATAGTACACTCCTCCCCCTCTTCGTACAAAGTTCAATTCATGTTTATAGGGCTGGGGGTGTAGGGCTCAATGTGGTTTTGCATAATGGGCTCTATCCTTATGGTAACCTTGGTACCATACCTTGTTTGAAACAACATGTGGGACCAATCGGAAGACAGGTACCCACCTATCTTGGCGGTGAAGTCTCTAGACAAACAGATGGCAAAGAAGGTAGGGAGGTCGATGATTGATACGTATTGCAAAATAGTACAACCAGGGCATGCATGCAAGGTTAAATTCAAATTTCTAACAACCCCTACTTTTTTTAATAGAAGTGCCATCCAATTGGACCACCCCTTTAGTCACAGGTTCATATTCTATACCAAGAAGATCAACTACCTTCTTAGGAATGACTAAGCTACTAGCTCTTGAATCTATCATGCAGTTGTGAACTAAGTTATCTCCTATGATTAAGGAGAGATAGAAGGGGGAGGCTTGTTGATCTTCCTTGAATCTTCTTCCTCCTTGGGTTGCACCAAACTGGTGGAGATTGCCTTTATGTTGACTGTTGCCTCATCACTTGACTGGTTGATGTCTTTCAGTGCCTCCTTGAGCAAATCCCTTTGAGATAGGATGAAAAGGGCCTCCCATATATAGTGACATTGAGGTTGGCCTTCTTCATCTGATCTACTATATTGAAAGGAACACTAACTAATTTTGGAGCCCCTCTTGAAGCTATAAGGTCTACCTCTTCTCTTTGGATGACTTGGGCCTCCTCCCACCTCTTGCTCCCTTGCATGGTATTTTGGCTTGTATCCTAGACAACTATATTGGGCATTGGAGCTTGGGCTGATGTTAAAGGTGAGGCAAATTCCATGGCTCTCTTCTTTGAACTTGTATATTGTAGCATGGACTCACCACTTGTTTGGTTCATACCACATAATTATGCTTCCTGCCAATTGACAAAGGTAGAATCTCCTTGCAAGTAAGCCTGAGTGCCAACACTAGGATGATTTTTGTCATATTGCTGGACAGAGGTGGTCGACTCATCCCGCACCACTAAGGCTTGGACAAACCCTCCATTTTGGCATGCACCTTGGTTGTGTGCCTGATTGCATGGTTGACACCAATCCTGCTCTTGGGTGAGGTTATTTTGCATTGGAACTATTGCTTTTGAGTTGCTTGTAGCTGTGGGGTTCACACTATTCAAAGGCTTGGCATTGCTCCATTGGTGTTGCCCTTCAATGGGTGGCCTATTATGCTTATAGTCCTGATTTTGTGCTTGATAAGGTCTGCTATGCTAGGCTTGTTGGGTCATTAGTGTCACCAACTCCTTGCTAAAGCTTTGCAATAGAGTCCTGACTTGATAGAGCTCATTAGAGGATGTGGATGGTTGACCTGCGGGCACCATGGGGATAGGGGCCAAGGTGGGTTGTTGAGTAGAAGCTTTTGGGAAGAGAGGCATTAGAGGCCTTGGAGCTATCTTCCCAGTCTATACCAAATAATTTTCTGCCCTTATGGCTATGTCATATGCGCTTGGTAGAGAGGCTCCACCCATTGATTGTATCATGACAACTATATCACTATTGAGAGCTCTAAGATAATACAAGAAGGCATGATTTGGAGATGGCTTCACTAGAGAAGGAATTCTATTCCATGTCTTATGGAATCTGAAATTGAAATCTCCCATGAACTCATGAGGTGCCCTCTTAATTGTAGTCAACTGCTCCACAAGTGATAGATGATCACTTTTGTCTTCAAAATGGTTGCACAACCTCTCCCCCAATTCATCCCAATTGTGAATGGAGCTAGATGAAAATCCTTTATACCACTACAAAGTTGTTCCTTTCAAACATGTGGCTACAAGTCTGACAGCAACATAATCCTGAGTGACATTATGGACAGAGCAGGTGTTCGCAATGTCTTGAATCTGCTCAATGGGGGTAGTAGCTTTTCACTAGTGAAGTATGGTATACTCTTTAACGTAGCCACTCGTATATCATTCCATTGAGTCAAAATAAGAGGAATCCCCCCATTGAAGGTAACAAAAACTTGATTTCTGGCCATGTGAAACAATAGTCTATTAATATGAGTGGTGGGAGCCATAGACAGTAATGGTCTTGTAAATGGAGGGGTAGAAGGAGACCTGGGAGATGTAGTGTTTACAACCTTGACCCCCCTAATTGGTGACAATGAAGGTCCACCTCTCTACCTTCTAGAGCTTGAAGATGAGAGTTATTCAAACTAGAAACTACCTCTAGAAGACGCCCTTGTATGAATTTTGGGCATGAAATCCAGAGTTGCAACAAGTCATCAACAAGTAGTGGACCTGTGAGTAGAGACTTTGGAACCTCGGGGTTCCAGGGTTCCAGACTTAAGCACTTCAAAAATTGGGGGTTTCGGACTTTCGAAGTTAGGCACTTCAGAACTCGGGGGTTCTGAACTCCCAGAGTTAATGACTTGGGAACCTGGGGGTTCCAGAGCTAGGAACTTGGAATGAACAAGAACTGGACTGTGAGCAGAGTCACCAAATGCTTGAAATATGTCTGCCTCTAAAGGATGAAACACTAAGAACAACACTGAATCCTTAGCATAAAAATTGAAAGCAAGTCCCACTGGGCGTGCCAAAACCTGTTATCACAAAAGCTTGCACCCTTGCTGAGCTATCAACTTAACAACCTCGTGAAACATGGAAACAACCCCAAAGTGTGGGACCTTGTGCAAGGGGGTTGAATCTCCAGAGAAGGCCGACTTCCTTCTCAATCCAAGTGTAGGTGTTGAACCAACTCAACACTTCAAATCTTACTCCTATGCCTATCTTAACAACTTGCAGAGGAAAATAGAAAAGATAAATGCTTAAAATGAAAGGAGGTGATGCACCAAAATAAGAGATGTTTCTCTCCCCACTTGAAATGGCATAGAGAATCAAATAAAAGACGCAGGAGATGCACAAACTTCAGTTGTATGAATGACCCCAATGCATGTATGGAGGTTATAATTTTCTAAATGTCAAAGGGGAGAAGATTTCCCACAAGTCACACTCAGAAATAGGTTAACACAACATATATTTGAAAGAAAGTCACAACATACACCTATAATGAAGGTAAGAACAAATACACAACATTCATAAGTTAAAATAAGGCAAGAATGGTAATTTCAATTCATTCAAAGGCCAATGGCCAAACTTACAGTTGCAGAAATACAAAAATATACAAATCTTTAAGAGAAGTGAAAGAGCATAGAATAGCTCAAGCCAGTAGGGAGAGAACCCTTTACTATGAGGCATAACAACCTTATATAGAAAATGGTTGCATAAGAGAGATCATCACTCTTGTGTGTGCAGGGAAATGTCAGTCAGAGAATGCAAGGAAGTGCATGCACCTGACATTGTGTACATACAAGCAACCTGGCCATACCCTAAAAAATGCAATCCTAAGAAGAAAGGTACTTATAGAAGGTGGATTAACTAACATTCCAAAGTCAGAGAATGCAGTCACGACACAAGTAACCACAATAAGCATGGCCTTGTACCTCTCTTGAAAGAAATCCTGCAAAAAACATTAAATGTACCCCTGTAGCTCCACAAAAGAAGGTGCACAAGTCACAAGAGTCATCGGAGCATTTAAAGCTTTGAGTGTTGATCACACCATCCAGAAGTGTTGCAAGCCGCAATGAATTTGAAAGACTTCAAAAACTTAGGTTCCCAAAGTGGGGAAGACTAAGGAAGGAACTTCAGAACCTTGGGGTTTCAGAGTTCCGGGAAAGAGAGAAGGAGACAAGGGAAGGAACCTCAGAACCTCGGGGTTCCGAAGTTTTGGGGAAGGAGAAGGAGACTAAGAGAAAATAACTTTGGAACCTCGGGGTTTCAGAGTTTAGAAGAACTGGAGAGAAGGCAAGAAAGGAACTTCAGAACCTCGGGGTTCCGTAGTTCCAGGGAACTGGAAAAAAGGCAAGGAGAGAACTTCAGAACCATAGGGTTCCGGAGTTCCAAGAAACTAGAAAAAGGGGCTAAGGAAGGAACTTGAGAACCTCGGGGTTCCGGAGTTTTGGGGAACTAGAGAGAAAAGGAAGCAAAGGAAGGAACTTCAGAACCTTGGGGCTCCGGAGTTCCGGGGAAGAGAGAAAAGGCTAAGGAAGGAACTTCCTCCAGACAAGACAAAAATTCACACTTCATAATTCCATTGCTTTTCTCTTTGATCAACTGGGTCAACACTGGTCCATGGAACATATCTCTGATTGGTTCTCACTAATGAACCAATGGTGTCATAAAATGACAACAGGAACATCAACTTGTAGGATCTCATAATGGTGTGTCCTTCTGGAGTGACGAACAAGATACCAACACCTGATCTATGTTGTGTATAAGACCTGTCAAAGTATAAGATCCATTGCTTTGGTGTAACAGTGAGCACATATGTATCTAGAAATTCCACATGTAGTGGGTGTTTGTTTGGTAGTGGTGCTTATGCCAGTTGATCTTCTATTGCTTGTCCTTTGATAGCCATCTATTATGTATACTGAATGTCAAACTCACATAGGATCATGACCCATTTAGCTAACCTTCCTGTGAGAGCAGCTTTGCTGAGTAAGTATTTTAATGGGTTGATCTTCGCCACTAGCTTGATAGTATGAGCAAACATATAGTGTCGCAACTTTTGGGAAGTGAACACCACAGCTAATCAAGTTTTTTTGATGAAGGTGTAATTAAGTTCATAGCCATTCAATGTTCTGCTAATGTAATAAATGGCTCTTTCCTTTCCTGCTAAGTCATCCTGTGCTAGTAATGCCCCTAGTGACACTTATGTTGCTGATATGTAGAGAATGAGTGGCTTGCCTGCTATTGGTGGGACCAAAATAGGCATATTCATGAGATATTGCTTCAGTTGATAGAATGATTCTGCACACTTGTCCTCCCATCTGAAAGGTACATTATTATGAAATAGATGGTTGAATGGGAGGCATTTGTCCGCCAGTTGAGCAATGAACCTTTTGATAGATTGTAGCTTGCCTTGAAGAGATCGTAGCTAACTAATGTTCCTTGGAGGTGGCATTTCCATGATTGCCTGAACCTTTGTGGGGTCCACCTTGATGCCCTTTTCTGATACAATGTAGCCCAAGAGTTTTTCGGATGTGACCCCAAAAACACACTTTTTAGGGTTCAATCTGACATTGAATTTATCTAGTCTCCGAAATATTTTATCAAGAATGTCTAGGTGTCTCTCTTTTGTGAATGATTTGGCTAGTAAGACATCCACATAATCCTCCATAAAAGTATGCATCATGTCATGGAAGATTGTTGTCATTACTCTTTGATAGGTTGCACCAACATTTTTTAAACCAAAAGACATGATATTCCAGCAGTATGTACCCCATGGACATGTGAAGGCCATTTTATCCTGATCTTTTGCAGCTATCTTTATTTGGTTTTAACCTGAGAAACCATCCAGGAATGATAGCATCACATGCCCTGTCGTGAGATCCACAATTGTATCAATGCTTGTTAGAGGAAAATCATCTTTCAGACAAGCCTTGTTGAGGTCCCTAAAGTCAGTGCAGATTTAAATGCTTTTGTATGACTTGGAGATCGATATAATGTTGTAAATCCATTTTGCATAGTCTATAGGTTGGATAAAACTGACATCTAGCAATGCCACATGTGGATTCATCTTTCTGAGTTTTTGTTTAACAGGCTTAGCTCCTGGAGTGATTTGTAAGTGATGCATAATGAGGTCCGGATCAACTCCCGACATATCTACATAAGACCAAGCAAATTTGATTTGTTTTTCCTTGTAGAATTTGACGAAGTCAGGTCTTTCTTGTTCTGTTAGTGATTCTACCTGATGTATGGTTCTTGCTACTGATTCAGTGTCGATATTGATTGATTGAGTTGGCTCAATCAAAATTGGTGATCTTTCTTCATAATGTTCAAGAAGAGTGTCAAGTTTCTCATTCTCAAGCACCTCAAAGAGGTTTTCACCATTAGATGCGTCCTTTGTTTTTACCTTTTTATGATCTAATACTGCCATTAAATGGTTTTCACCATTAGATCAATTTTTTATATTATTCATTTTGTGACTAAGAGACTTGGCACTCCCCTGATTGAGAGCTTCGTTATGAGGTTCACCAGTGGAGCATGTTTCCAGGTTGACTGAGCAAATGTATTGGACAATGTCATCATCGTTTTCAAAGATTGGTATCTCAATGTGTTAGGGTTGTTCCTAGTCTATAAGTTAAGGATGTATGAGATGTAGGGAATCATTTGGTGGGTCAAGGTCTGCCGCTATAAGAGTCGTGATGGAGACATTGTCATAGTTGTTATTGGATGTATCAAAGTCTATGACGATATCAAGGTCTTCGATGGTACCCTCTTCGATGTTGCCTATTTCATATTGACGATGCTCGTTCTCACTAGCCTCATAGATATGTAGTGGTCCAAATTCAAATAATCTAGGCCTCAAACCTTATCCCTCGAAAGGTATGGGTGTATATGTGTGGATTGTATCTACCTCAATGTCTTCAGTGACATCATAGCAAGTATCTCGTTCATATTCATTTGAGTGTTTTATAATAATTGTCTAAGGCTACATCATTGTATCTGATAGGAATATTATATGGCGAGAAGAGCTCACTGATAATCGATACAAGTTTTGTTTCTTGTGTTGATTCAGGTTCTGTGCTTGTTTGTACCCTTTGGATTTGTTCATAAATAATCTCTTCCCTTTGAATGGCCAGTTCTTCTTATTGTGGCTCATATTTGGCTTGATCAGGTCCCACTGCTGCTTGCACGTGATGTACCTGTTTATAGGAAGCCTCCTCTCTTTCAATGATGAGTTCCTCTTGCCATTTCTCATATTCTTCATCCTCTTGTTCTTTGTTTTTCTTTTTAGCTACTTGGTATATCGCTTCTTGCCATGATTCCTCATTATGTGTTACATTTCTTCTCTGTTGGGGATTATGATGATCCTGTTTTTGTACAGGTTGAATATGCTAACCATACCCAAGTCCATATTTGTCTTTGGTAAGTTGTGAATGGGGTTGAATTGGTTCTATGATTCCTTCTTGATGCTTTCCAATAGGTCCTTTTCCTTTATATCCCATATGTTGCATGATTATGAATACATTACCATATTATTGTGTGGGGATGGTAACTTCTAGAGCATCGGCTCTTGTTTCTTCCTCATCTTTGTATAGCCAATTGAGGATATACTTGTCTTCTGATTCTTCTGCAAGTGTGCCTACTGGGATAAATTTTCCATCAAATGTTTTGATGGGTTGTGCTGCTTTGTGCTTTGATGTTGAAGGTTGTCTGTGAGACCTTGGCAAAGTCGGCAACTTTGATAGACATAGGGGTTCAAAAGAGTATTCCCCCATGCATTGGTCTTTTATCTTCATCTTCTTTTCAATCTCTATGGTCAAATACTTGAGTTTTCTTGATTATTGGATGATGAGGAAACTTGGTCCTCCTTGTTATGTGGTACTAGAACATTTTGTGTCGCTCTCATAGTGTTGCAATACTGAAAGGGGTTGGTGTCTACTGATATTGAGATCTCCTGTCCATTGTAAGGGAATTTGAGACATTGATGATATGTAGAAGGTACCTCTTGCATTTCATGGATCCAAGGATGACCGAAGAGTATGTTATATGTCAGGTCTATGTCTAAAACTTGGAAAATTGTGTCCTTCTGCACAGGTCCTACCTTAATGGCTAGCACCACTATTCCTTTTGATGACCTTTCTTCATCATCATATGCCTTTATAGTGATTTTATTTTTGGGGTCAATAGCTTTCTCTGAGAAGCCCAATGCATGGATAATTTTTAAGCTACATATATTTAGGCCAGTTCCTCTATCTATTAGCACACATTTTACCCAGTGTTTGTAGACAAGAACTTCGATATGGAGTGGGGTGTTGTGTGGATGACTCAAAGAGATATCATCATGCTCTGAAAAGGATAGGTTATGATGCACTGTCATATGTGCCAACATGGCTTGGAATCAATTGATGTCCAGGTTGTTTGGAACTGTAGTATCTGTATGAGCTTGTTCCAAAATGTCCTTGTGTTTTGGTGAGATTTTGAGCAATTCTAGTATCAATATTTGAGCAGGTGTTTTTTGCAATTGGTCTACCAAGCTATATTGAGTCTTAGGAAGAGGTGTTTCTTTAGATGTACTCCCCTTCAAGACATATTTTTGTGCCCTTGTTGTCACATTCACTGACGCATGTTCTTGTTTATCCTTGATTTTTATGACATTCACTTGGTTGTCATAGGCCAATATGTGATTAATGACGTTGTCATAGTGGTAGTTTATGTGAGATCCTTTTTCGTTGGATGTTGTTTCTCCTCCCTTGTCATAATTAGGAAGGGGATCTTTGAATGCCTCATGGTCACCATTGGTCTTATGGATGTCAACCGTTATATCTCCCTTGTCTATCATGTCTTAAACTAGGTTTTTCAACCTTAGGAAATCATTTGTTTGATGCCCCTTGTTTCGATGATAGTCACAATAGTGTAAGTCATTCCACCATGGTGGTTTGACTTGGGGTTCAAAATTGCCTATGTTTGGCAATGTAATGAGTTTGTTTGCCAAGAGCTCTCAAAATGTAGATTCTAGGGTTTGTCCCAATGGTGTAAATGTTCTTCAATATTGGGGAGGTGGAGTGTTGGTGTTACTCCCTTGATTATTGATCCCTCGATTGTTGTTCTTTCCTTGATTGTTATTGTCCCCTTGATAGGTAGTGTGTTGATAGTTGTTAGTGCCTTGATTGTTATTTCTTTGATTGTTGTTGGGTGGTGTCCCACCTGATAAATTTAGCACAGGTTGCTTGGATTTTACGTTGTTGGCATCCACCACACCATCATTAACAACATTCTTGTTCCTAGTCCAAAACTTGGACTTGTTAGAGTTGTTGTTGTATTGATTGTTATAGTTGTTGTGTTGATTGTTATAGGTGTTGTTTGATGAACTAGCACCTTCCTTAGAGAATTTCAAGGTTCCCTTTTTGATTGAGGCCTCTTCCACTTGAATGCCATTCTCGATTAACTTTTGGAAAGTAGGTAGACATTGTATTTTGAGTTGATAACTCATTTTTTCATTCAAATTGTCTATAAAAATTTCCATTTTCTCCTTTTCAGGCACACCACGTGGGTACCTTGAGACCATGTGCCTCCATCTTTGTAAGAACACCATGAAAGTTTCATTTTTCTTTTGTTTTGTATTGCATATGTCAAGCATGGTGACCTCATGTTGGATATTATAGGATTATTGTGAAATGAATTTGTTCACTAACTCATCAAATGACCCAATAGGAGGTGTAAGTTTTGAAAGCCACTCCATGGTTTGTCCTCCCAAACTTATTGGGAATAACCTCATCATGTAAGTGTCATTATGGGAAAACTCCAAGCTCATCATGCAAAATTCCCTAACGTGATCATGGGGATCACTTTACCATTGTATTTGTCATACTTTGGTATATTTGAGTTTGGTGGAAAGGGCACCATGTTTAGCCTTCTATCAAAAGGATAAGGACAAATGTCCTCCAAAGAGTACCTTGTCGTAGACCCTTGTTGCATATCCTACATTTGTCATTGGAGTGCTTGAAGTTGTTGTGTGATGTTGGCTAAGGGAACATTTTCTTCATTGGACTTTTGATGATGGGCATCCCCTTGTTCACTAATGTTGTCGTGATTATGGGTACTGTCTCAATTGCGGGTGTTGTCTTGGTCATGGGTGCCGTTTCCTCCCAAGTGCTCTTGATTATGAGTATTGAATGTATAGGTCATTTCCCTTGTTCTTGGGATTATTTCATTGGTATTCTTTGAATTCTCTATGTCAAAATCTTTGTGAATCTTGACTCCTTTACTATTTAGCATGAGGAGGTATTTTTTTTTGTCTGATTTTATAAGCCTTTCCATTACTTTTTGGAAGGTGGAACTTTGTTGGCATTGTATGATGAGATCCTCGGTGATCTCCTCTTCCCCCATATTCGTGTACTCGTAGAAAGGATTGGACTCCCTACGACTCATGCTTGATTCTGGTTGTGGGTCCTTGTTTTTTTGAGATCTAGTGACAACGGGCATTAATATACTTCTAAATAAGTGAATTCCTCTTCTCTTAGCGGGGTGGACATTTCTTCCTCTCTTGGTGGAGTTGGTGGTTCGGATCGAGCTTCATTGTAAGTGATGATTTTTTTTGGAAACAAGGCAGGATTAATTTTTCCTCCTTTGTTGAGATGTTGGTTGAATGCTGACTTTTGAGTAAAAGCCCTACTTCTCAAAGGCTCTTCGTCAAACTCGTTGGATTTTCCTTGAAGATATAATCACATATGACATAAGAAGATATGATGTGATACAAAGAGTTGATAGTTAATGTAGAGAAACTTTCTCCTCTTGATAAGCTCCCTAGGATTAGGTTGTATCTTCTTCAACTTAGTCTTTTGACGAAGACTTCTTCTTCTCAAAATACGGGGAGTGGTCATACAAATGATCAAAAAGTTGATATTGTTGGTTGATATGGATACTTCATTTTGGTACTCAAGCTTAGTAGTCCCAATAGAGGGTTTGTTCGATAGGCCTCTATGACAAAGTACATCAAATGATATGGATCAAGTTTCCCGATATGGATACCAAATTTGACAAACTTGAATACCTAGCTAGGTATTGTTGTTGAGATAGTTTTGGAAGATAAATTTTGATCACTTAGTTTGATACTCCTCTAATCTTGTTGGATGAAAGTCTTGCCTAAAGATAGTTGAAAAGTTGATAACCACCTCAAAAGGTGCTTTGTTGGATTTAAAAATCTCTTGTTATGATTTCTCTTTGTTTGAACTGATTTTTGAGTTGATTGATTGATATTTTTGCAAGATGTTTTAACATTTGTGAAAAGAATACATAGCACACATGAAGACAATGGTCATCCTAATGCTAAACATTTAGTGTATGTTCCTTGAGGATGTGTTCAAATCTCCGATGTTTTCACTGGTTTGGATACAAATAAGACACACCAAGTAGACTCTTTATTCAAGAGCCATTGACAATATCATATCCCATAGCTTGATACTCCTTCAACTCGAACAGTCATGTCACCCCCTAGAGGGCACCCATTTTTTTGCCTTCTTCTAGAAATTAACCCAAAGAGGAGTACTCCTCAATTGAGTAGTTATCTTGGGAAATGTATGGTGAGTGATCTTGGGGGCGGATTCTTTCCCACCCTTGCACTATGATATTGCCTATGTATGGAAACTGACTCGGCTCAAAGTTTCTACTTCTATGGTTCTTAGTAAAGGTTTTGTTTGATGTGACAAATGATAAACTCGATTAAGAGGATTCCCAACATTTAGAACAAAGGATTTTCACATCACAAGGATACTAGGGAAAGGCTATCAAATACACACTTCCATTGGAGGGGATTTTCATTAGCCTCCACATTTGATTATAGTGGGTTGGTAAACTTGGCGATAAAGTCGTTGCCCACTTGGGTCATACCCTTCTCACTAGCCCCTTCAAGGCTTCGGGAAGGCAAGCCCTCTAAAGGTGTTAAATGCTTGCAAGTAAATAAAGAATGAAAAGAGTGAGTTTGGCTTTTTGGGCACCCAATTAAGGGGAGAACATATACCTACCACTCAAGACAAAGCACACAAAGTTCTTTTTACCTTTCAAAGCAATGATTTCTAAGTCCTAATTGGAGATGTTGCTCCAATCAAACATGATGTTTATTTTAGTCCCACATAACAATTGTTTTCTAACTAGGAAATTGAAATCCTGGTCAACAAAATGAAAGCACGTTGCTATAAAGTAATTTGATTTGCAAAAAGGGACAAGTTGATTGTTCTTTTTAACTTGTAAATAAAGGTTGATTGTGAATTTTATCTTTGCAAGAAAGGAAAGATTTGTTCTTTTTAAGCCCAAATTTAGGTGTTTTTGCTCCTAACTTGTAAGAAAACAAAATTTCATTTGTGGTTCCTTTCACCTTTGCAAGTGATGTTCTTTTTAAGCCCAAAAACAAGTTTGATTCATTTTAAAGCACCAAAATGAAATTATGAGGTTCTTTTTACCAAAAGGAAAATGAGTTCCTTTTAACCAATTTTGAAAAAGCTAAAAAGAAAATCAAAATCCTATTTTAACTCCTCCAACCTGCAAGAATTTGTTAGAAACCTACAAAAAAGGAAGTTAGTGAAAATTTTAATCACTTGGTGGGCTAGACAAGCCTAATTTGCCAAAACGATTACAAAGTTTTTGCCTCTGTGAAAAATGCGCTGAAATAGAGTACAAATGCACTAGAAAAGAAAGTGTATGCGCTAAAAGAAACCACAAATGCGCTAAACTGTCAAAAGTCAGAAAAAGACAGAAGAAGCAAATGTGCTAAAACAAAGTGTAAACGCGCTTTGCTCTACTGCAAATGCGCTAGAACATAGGTCATATGCACTAAAATAGAGGTCAGACATGCTAAAACATAGGTCAAATATGTTGAATCGTACTGCAAACATGCTAAAAGACTAGAAATTTTCTTGGTCAGACCTGCACAAAAACATTAAAATTTTGGTCAATTTAGGGATCAAGCCCCATAGTGGGCGCCAAAAATGTGCACCTGATTTGTTGGAGGCCTGCAAAACAACAAGAAAACATCAAATGCACCCATGAAACATTATATCAATAAATCTAAAGGAAGAAAACATGTTCATCAAATCAAATTGCTCAAAATTGTGTCATGGTCCTCTATCTCCAAGGATCTTCAAGATTCAAGATGGCTCTCACTTGGAAGAGGACTTGATCCTTAAGATGACAACCTAAAGAATGAGATTGAAGGATGATCTAGGATCAAAATATTGGAATTATGGATGAATTTCTTATGTGTTGCATTGATGTTTTGTCATTGATGTCAACACTAGCTGTTATGGTTGGTTACCGACAGACAGGTTTTGGTTACCGGTAGACAGGTTTTGGTTACTGGTAGAAGATCTAGTGTTACCGACAGAAGAGACTATCTGTTGGACACTTTCAACATGTTTGCATCAATGGAGTATGTTTAATTTTATGTGTTACATACTTCTGGAGCATGTTTTGGTTAGTTGGTATTGACTTGGTAATCATACACTCTTGTAAACCCATACCGACATCGGTTAAAGGTTTAACTGGTAGAGCTTTCACCGAGAAATCTTGACAGGATGCATAAGTGGTGTTGGTGCAGCTTCTAGATGGATTTCAGGATGCTGAAGATGTTCTTTGATCGTGCCTCAACTGAGTGAAGACATTGCTTTGGCATGGTGGACCCAGATTAGGTCCGGTGCCTATCTAGGCTATGGACCAGTATCATGTTAACGTGTTCTCTACACGTTACCAGGATGATTTATGGATTGGTTATTGTTGTTTTGGTCTTAAGCCGACATGACATATCATTGTAAAATGGATGTATGTAATTATCTTATTGTAATATCTTTTAGGTGGCCGACCTAAGGTTTAGGCCTTAGGGTTGGTATAAACTGATGTAAGATCTCATTATAGAAAATGTGTCATGGTCTGAGAATGTAATATCATATGCGAAGGAGATTTGGTCGTCATAGGTGATCGAATTGGGATTAAGGAAGAGGTCAAAGGCCTCAAGTATTGAGCTTAATTGGGACTGTAATTAGACATGGTAGATGCTATCTCTGGCAGTTCATTATTCTAGATTGTTGTCCATTTATCTTGAGATGGTTATAACCTCTAGTCAATGAGACTTTTTTGTAATGAGCAGTACACTCTAGACAATGTGCCTTCCTGCATGTGCAAGCCCCTCATTGTATCACATACTTTCTGTAGAAGTATCATCTGACTGTGGGTAGGCTTCCCACCGTGGTTTTTCCCTTTTCAGGTTTTCCATGTATAAATCATGGTGTTATGTGGTATTGTTGCATTGTGTTGATTATCTATTTCATTGTTAAGTTTTATTGCTTACCGGTATCTGTTTTTGATATTCCGGTACTTAATGTTTATGTGATCTGGTTAAAGGTTATTAAGTGAATTAATTGATATAATTTGTCAACAACTGATTCACACCCCCTCTCAGTTGTTCACCGGTTATCCTAACATAAAATGGATGCAACTAAGATCCTAGTGATGAGATGAAAAGCTATTGATATGATATGCAAGATGGAGATGTATTTCCAAATTGAAAGATTAAGTGATCTAATTAAGCTAAGGTGAAGATGAGATATGAGAATGCTATGGAATTGGTATGAAATTAAGCTAAGCGATATTCTAAAACATGATATAATCTAAACTATGATGCAATTAGGATGGTCTATATGCTTGAGGGTGAACAATTGGAGCTCCTTGACAGCCCGCACATCAAAATAACTATAATATGGATACAAAACAAGATGGATCCTAAGATTGAAGAAACGGGCTCTATTTATAGAGAAAAATAGAGAAATGGATGATTGAGATTGAACAATCTCAACAAGGGTTAGGATTGAAAGTTATCAATCCAAAAGGGGGATTCAATCCAATCCCAAGTTGACAAATGTCACCTTGAGATGGCTTGAGAGGATGCTAAGTAAGAATTAGGGATACCATCACGGGATGACATCATTGGATAAAATTATTATCCAAGGGAGCATGCTATTGTCCAAGAGGTAAAATCTTGTGCAAAGTTGAGGGATGGCCAAAGGGACAACCACCATGGACTAGGATGATGTCTTGTAAGAGGCATTAAATACTCTTTTAAGACTTTGGAGGTTAACTTGTTGAAATTTAGATAACCCTACAAGTTTGGAAGACTCAACAAGTTGACTTGTTGGAGAAGGTAAAGTCTTCAATACATTTAGAAGACTTTCTTCCAAATTTGGAGAAAAGACTCCTCCAAATTTAGGGATGTGACATGATTAGAGGAATTAGGCTAGTTAATGAAGGGTTAGAGAGGTTCTAGAAGACTATTAACATGCTAATGGAAAATGTAGGAGAATGAAAGTGGAGGGTAATAGGTATTTTTAGATAAAATAAAAGATTTATTTTAGTCAAAAGGGGTGCAACTTGCATTTGTAGGATTTTGCAAGTGGGGGGGACTATTCACAAATAAATATTAATTTATTTAAATGCAAAGGGATTTTAATTAAATGTAAATTGAATTAAAAGGGAAAAGGGGTTTTAATAAAATAAATAAGATTTATTCAATTAAGCAGGCAAAGGGTACTTAATCAAACCTTAGTATAATTAATAGGTTAGGCTAGAAGTAAAGGATTTCAATCAAATCTTTAATTTGATTAATAGGTTGATTAGAGGAATAGGGATATTAATTAAACCTTAGTATAATTAATAGGTGAATAAGTGATGATTAAATGAATAAAATTCATTTAATTAGTTGTGCAAGTTTTAGGTGTTTACAGTTAGATCATGCTGTCATGTTATGTTGTTGATTATGCGGTTGGAGCTTTGGCATTGATCTTGGAAATTCTCTTTGTATTGGGTACATGATAATTTGCTTGATTACTTCATGGTGGTGCTATGTTGCATTTAGAGTTTGACATGGATTGATTAGTTACAGGTGCTCATTGATACTTGGAGACATAGGTGATGCTGATATTATTTTGTGTTTAGAGATATGTGTTGAGATGATTGATGGTTTCAGCAGGAAGACTGAGGAGCATTCACTTGGTATGGACTTGAGAAGATATTGTTCTTCGATGAGTGATGATGACTCGGATGTCTTGGATGAATATTCTCATTCTTCACTCTTGGTCTACTCAACAATTTACTACTCGAGAGGTATTGCCCATTGTTTCCTTTTAGGTGCATTATGTTTATGCTTATCTTTCATAGATATGGATCTTGAGCTATGGAGATGTTTAGTTCTAGAGGGTTCATTTGAGAGATGTATGACATTGGTTATGAACTTGTGCATTTGAGTTATTATTATGATGGTGGTAGTCATTGATATTATTTTGGGAGATGGTATATTGGGAATATTCCTGTAGACACCTAAAAATGTCTCATTAATTCTACACTAATTATTCGTCTAATTAATTAAGTAATTCTTTAATTATTTGATTAAATTAATTGTTTCTTCTAAATCATCACCCTTCAACACTTCTATTTATTCTATTTCTATTCTCAAATTATTTTAATCAGTTAACCATATCTCAACTATTAATTAAATATCAATTATTTAACTAATTGCGACATTTTCCTTAGTTAAATAATTTTTATTTAATAATTAACTCAATCTCCTAAGTTTAAATAATTTCATTTAAATTATTTAAATTAATTAATTAAATTCCTCCAATTCCCCAAATTATAATTCCAATTAATTTCATCTAATTTCATTTCATATTTCCCCAAATTCGAATTTCATTTCATTTCAATTAATTTCATATTTCCAAATTCACATTTTCCCCAAATCTGAATTTCAATTAATTTCATGTGCATTTCAGCATTCGAATGACCAAATTAAAATTCAAATTGAAAATGAAAATGAAATTCATTTTTAAATTTCTACAACACATGCTAAAATCAAAACTGATTGATCAAATCAGTTGTCTAATCAATTAACTCAGTTGACTGATCAATCATCCTTTTTTAACTCAAAATCAACTTTTTATGACTAATCCATCAATTCAGTCATCTCCCTAGTCTATTCATTTCACTAATCAATAAAATGAGTTTACTAATCCATCTATTCAGTTTACTCTCCAATCAATCTAGTTGACTACTCAATCAAATGAGTTAGCAAATCAATCAATTGAGTTCACTGATAAATCTAAATCAATTATCTATCAATCAACACTTGAGTTCTATTTCTCACCCCCTTTGTGTTGAAAATCTATAAATTTAACTTCTTTTCATCATTTCAATCTAGATTTTGAGAATCACAACATTCAACCATTCAACATCTAGCTTTTTTAGAATCACGGTCTTCAATATTGTTGTCTATTTTATGCAGGAAATCAAGTGCAATACCTGAGAGCCACCTACATCAACAACAATGGAGAAGAGCAATGGAAGCCTTGCTATGTCAATTGAGGGAGTCTTAGATAGATTATTCCTTCAATTCAATTGATATTAGCTTTATTTCATTGTTATTTAGGAGTAATATTAATTAGATTTAGAGTTGTGATTCGCTCTTTGCTAATATGATTTATGAAATTTATGCCTATTTACTACCTGAAGACATTTGGTGAACCCGACGTGAAACACTTTGACCTTCATTTTTTGTTTTGATAAATTTTGCAGATCTATACGTGCACAAGAAATTGGATGTCACAATTGAATACACATAAATCTGTAATTGTTGATATCATATCACAATTGTCATGATATCACATTGCAATTGATCAGTTAGGATGTCACATTTACATAATTATATCGCAATTGCTCTATAAGATTGCGAATTAAAAAATTCTTGTGTCGTTTTTGCATAAGTTTGTCTTGCGCATCTAACCCTGAAATTTTATTAAATTCTGGAAAGATTGATTTCTGCATATAAAATGTATCTAGTCCAATGGTAGGAAAGGTGAGATTCTGAATTCCAGGTACAAGGAAGGCAAAGCAGAATAGGAGACAACAAAAGGCTTATCAAAGGCTTTTAAAGGCTGAAAGGGAGCTCCATGAGATCGAAGAAAACTATGAGATCGCTCAGTATCATAGAACCATCCACCGTTTTTTAACCAAGTACAAATTCTTTGACGAAATTGATGTGATGGCTCACTTTGTGTGGGACAATGTCATTGCAGAATAACCCTTCTATCTTCTATTTTTCTGTTAAAAGTTTGAAAAATTCAAAAAAAAATCCCCCCCCTCCAAAAAAAAAGGAGTCACAATTGCTATCATATCATATCACAATTGACCAGTCATCATGTCTCAATTGCTTACACAGTAATTCACAATTGATGGTTAATCATTTCGCATTTGATATGATATCAGTTCACATTTGATTAGTAGTTTAGTCGTATTTGATAGATTCAGTTTTTCATTTTCTGTTTTGTTACAGTTCTGGTTTTTACCAGAATACCTTTCTGTCTGTGAAAAAACTGAACTCTGTAATTTGAAAATTAGGTTGGATAGCCCACCATGTGTTGACTAACGTTATTAATTTTCTACAACGATAGCTTAGAAACACTTCTTTTTGGTGCTTTAAATAAAAAACAATACAACTTTTTATTAGGATAACCAGTGAACAACTGAGAGTGGGGGGGGGGTGAATCAGTTGTTAACATATTATAATATTTAATCCACTTAATAATCTTTACCTAGATTAAGTACCGGTAAAGCAGAAACAAATACTGGTAAACTTTGCAACTTAGCAATTAATCAGATAAATAATGCAAAGCAACCATATCATATAACACCATGATTTGTACGTGGAAAACCTAGAAAGGGAAAAACCACGATGGGAAGCCTACCCACAGTCAGATGATACTTCCATAGAAAGTATGTGTTACAATGAGGGGCCTGCACATGCAGGAAGGCACACTGCCTAGAGTGTACTTCTCATTACAAAAGAGTCTCACTGACTACAAAGAGGCTACAACCATCTCAAGATAAATGGATAACAATCCAATAGAGTGAACTACTAGAGAAAGCATCTACCATACCTGATTATAGTCCTGGTTAAGCTCAATACCAGAGGCCTTTGACCTCTTCCTTAATCCCAATTTGATCACCTATGATCGACCAAATCTCCTTTGCATATGATATTGCATTCCAAGACCACAACACACAATCCCCATTATCTACAATGAGATCTTACATCATTTTATACCAACCCTAAGGCCTAAACCAATTAGGTTGGCCACCTAAAAGATATTACAATAAGATCATTACATACATTCATTTTAGAATGATATGCCATGTCAGCTTAAGACCAAAACAACAATAACCAATCCATAAATCATCCTGGTAACGTGTAGAGTACATGTTAACATGATACCAATCCGTAACCTAGATAGGTACCAGACCTATTATGGGTCCACCATGCCAAAGCGATGTCTTCAAGAAGTTGAGGCATGATCAAAGAACATCTTCAACATCCTAAAATCCATGTAGAAGCTGCACCAACACCAATTATGCGTCCTGTCAAGATTCCTCAGTGAAAGCTCTACCGATAGAGCCTTAAACCAATGCCGGTAAGGGTTTACCAGAGTGTATGATAGCATCCAATTACCAAGTCAATACCAACTGACCAAGACATGGTCCAAAAGAATGTACCACATGTAACCAATCACATTCCATAGATCCAGACATGTCGTAAGTGTCCAATAAATAATGTCTTCTGCCGGTAACACTAGATCTTCTACCGATAACCAAAACCTGTCTGCTGGTAACCAACCATATCAGTAGTGTTGACATCAATGACAAGACATAAATGCAACACATAATCAATTTATCCACAATGCCAACAATCTCCCCCTTTGGCATTGATGGCAACACAAGATGTGAAAAACATCTAAGTACCAAGAAATGCCAAACAAGTCTCCCCCCTATGGAAGAAACCAACAATCTCCTGAATATCAATAACTCTCCCCTGTGAATGATATCTCTGTAAGGTTCTGAATTGATTTTTCACATCACTATCACTCCCCCTTTAACATCAATGCCATAAATCTGACAAAAATATCAAAGCAAGAATATAAACCTCTGAATCTCAAAGTTGACTACTCCCCCTGAGTAGTAGCACCACTCATCAGTGCCAGAATGAATAATGTCTCTGATAATACATGTCGGACTGATAAAAAAATTCATCAATCAAGTCTCTGCTGGAGGGGCAGAAACCCCTAATCTATCTCTCAAATACTCAAATGATTCGTTAGACAGTGGTTTAGTGAATATATTTGCAATTTGTTCTTTTGTGTTCACATAAACCAATTTCACTTCCTTTGTTTCTACCTTGTCCTTCAAAAAGTTATACTTTATTGATATATGCTTAGTCTTAGAGTGAAATATCGGATTCTTAGACATGTTAATAGCTGCAAAGTTATTATAGTAGATAACTACCGGTTCACTACAATTTACCCTTATATCCTTTAACATTTGTTTGATCCACAAGACTTGAGTGCAATTAGTTGCTGCTTCCACATACTCAACTTCTGCAGTAGATAAAGAAATGCATGACTGTTTTTTGCTGATCCATGAAACCAATTTCTTTCCAAGAAAGAAAGCTCCACTAGAGGTGCTCTTCCTATCATCAGTATCTCCTGCCCAATCCGAGTCAATATATGCACATAAAGTGAAATCATCACTTTTAGAATACCATAAACCATATTATGTTGTTCCTTGCAAATACCAGAATATCCTCTTTACTGTACATTCATGATTTTCTTTAGGATTACTTTGATATCTTGAAACAATACTTACTACATTTATAATATCCGGTCTAGTTTGAGTTAGATATAACAGATCACCAATAGTAGACTTATACTTTGTCAGATTTACTGGTGTAGAAGTATCCTTGATAGATAATTTCTCACTTGTCACCATAGGAGTACTTACCGGTTTGGAATTATCCATACCAAACTTCTTCAATAATTCCCTCAGATACTGAGTTTGAGAGATAAAAATGCCTTTGTCAGTTTGAGTAATCTGCAAACCTAAGAAAAATCTCATCTCACCAATCATGGACATTTCAAATTCATTCTTCATATTGTTAACAAATTCCATGCACAATTTATCTTCTCCTCCAAAAATGATATCATCAACAAATACTTCAATAATCGGGATATCATTATTAGTGATCTTATAATATAAGTTACTATCAACACTGCCTTTAATAAAACCAAGCTTCAAAAGATATTTATCCAACCTTGCATACCAAGCTCTAGGAGCCTGTTTAAATCCATATAAAGCTTTCTTCAATCTGCAAACCACATCTTTATCATCTATCAGTGAAAATCCACCAGGTTTCTCAATGTATACTTCTTCTTCAAGTTCACCATTAAAAAATGCACATTTAACATCCATTTGATAAACCTTATAGTTCTTATAAGCTACATAGGCAAGAAATAGTCTAACAGTTTCAATTCTAGCTACAGGTGCAAATGTCTCACCATAATCAATTCCTTCCATTTGAGAATATCCTTTACAAACAAATATAGCCTTGTTTCTTACAACTTGACCATCCTCATTTAGTTTATTCCTAAAAACCCATTTAGTTCCAATAACATTCTTATTTTTAGGCCAGGAACTAAAGACCAAGTTTCATTCTTTTCTATATGATCTAATTCATCTTCCATAGCCTTTAACTAATGTTTATCCTTACAAGCTTCAATAACAGTTACCGGTTCAACTTGAGAAATAAGACATACCTCTTCATTTGCCACTTTTATTCTTGTCATAACTCCCTTGTTCTTATCTCCAATGATTTGATCTTTAAAATGATTTAATCTTACATAGCTTGGTGTCTTTTGAACTCCAGGTTCATTGCTCTGATCATCAGTCACAATTGAATTTTCTAATTGTGCCGGTGTAACTGTCTCAGTTTCTTGTACCGGTTGTGGCATTGCGAGTTAAGTTATGATCATTTCCACTGCCGGTTCCTTGTCATATGATACATAATGATTTTTGTACTGCTCATCCACTTTCACATTAGAACTTTCCACAATTTTCTGCAATCTTTTATTATAACATCTATATGCTTTGCTTTGAATTGAATAACCAAGAAATATCCCTTCATCACATCTAGGATCAAACTTTCCAATTGAATCATCTCTTTTGATATAGTATTTACTTCCAAAAATTCTGAAATACTTAACAGTAGGTGTATGTCCAAGCCATAATTCATAAGGGGTCTTACCGGTTTTACCTTTGATGTGAACTCTGTTGAATGTGTAGATTGATGTACTCATTGCTTCTCTCCAGTAGATATGAGGCAATTCGGCTTCCATCATTATAGATCTTGCTGCATCCAAAATGGTTCTGTTCTTTCTTTCCACTACTCCATTTGTCTCACAATTGTATACACCTAAAAATGGTCTAAAGATAGTTAATTAAATACGCAGTTATTTGATTAATTCCCCTTCCCAATTAATTGAATTCACAAGCAATTTGATTAATTATCTATTCATCTACTAGTAAATAAATCTACACGATTTATTTATATAGTTCATTTCATATCCCCCTTTGATTAATTAATTCTAAATTAATTAATGCGCCCCATATAAATCAATTCTTCTAATCCCTAATTAAGATTAACAAACTCAAGTTTGTTGAGATTAATTAACATTTTCTAATTATTTGAATTTCTAAATTCAAATGAGCACATGGATCCTAACTTTTAACCATCTAACCTAACCATCCCCTAACCTAACCCATTCCACCTAACCTTGGATCTCTTGCACATTCTAACCTTCTTATCCTAACCTCCCATGGTGTGGATATTCTCTCCTTGAGACACATGACACTTTTGCCACATGTCTCCTCCTTTGGACACTTGCCCTCTCATGAGCAAGGCTCCTTGACACTTGTCACCACATAGATGACAAGTGTCCCTTCCTCCAACTTCCTCAATCTTGGCCCTTGATATCTTCAGATCAGATCTGGACCTTTGATTCCTGCCACCTCAGCTTTGGCCTTGGAATTCCTATAAATATCCCCCATTTTGGAGCAATAAGGATCCCTTGCATTCATGTTTTCAACATCATTACTATAGGAAATTTTTATTTCAATCATCTAATAATTAGCATTTTTGGATTAATCATAGCATGACAATCTAGTTTCTTAGATCATGCATTTCATATCATTTTCATAATCAATCATGATCAAATAGCTATTCAAATCTTGAGTTGCCACTTTGGAGGTAATTGCTCCATTGAGAGCCCATCAATCCAACACCTTCAAGGTCCTCAAGAATAGAGGAAAATGGGACATTTCAAGGAAGGCTTATGGTTTGCATTTTTAATCTAGTTTTCAATTATGTTTTATTGTCTCATTATATGTGTATGCCTTCTATTTACTACATTTTTAGAATCACATTAATTGGCGCCCACCGTGGGGCCTAGCCCCTTTGATCTTTAACAAGTTTGCTTGCAGGAAATTTCATTGACAGGTTGATTAGCTCTTTCAAAGTGTAGATTAGCTCTCTTGGGCTCTCGAATCACGTTCTTGGTCTCTATTGTGGTGTTCCAACACCTCAAATGGCATTTTTGAGAGACTTCTCAACTCTGTTTTCATATTTTTTTGTACTTTAGTGCTTTCAGTCTGTACTTTAGCATTTTTGGTATGTATTGTGGCATTTTTGGTACATTTGTCAGCGTTTTCAGTCTGTTTGACAACATTTTTGGTGTGCAGGACAACATTTATGGTGTGCAGAATAACGTTTCTGGTGTGCAGAGTAGTGTTTTGGGTCCATTTGGTAGCTTTCTTGGCACATATGATGGTGTTCTTGGTCAATTTGATGGTGTTTTCAATTTTTTATTGATTTTGCAAATATTGTATGTTGCATTCCTTATTTCTGCTTCTGGACTGTCATTTTCCCAAACCTAATTTGTAGATTATTGGTTTTGCAAGTACTTATTTCGCTGTGAAAGAATAGAGTCATAAACTATTTCACCATCAAAGAATGCAATATAAACTACTAACTTTGTTTGCAGCTGCGGGATTTTGCACTTATTTATGATAAATTAGGCACATAGACTAATTACAATGTAAATGAACAAACATGTCTTATGTGTTTTGATGATAGGTGAGTATGCTCTCACCTTTCTTAGGTGATCAGAAAGCCAGACTCATCTTTTGATTTCAATAGTGCATATCTTTAGCAGGCCTTCCTTCCTAAGGAGCCTATAAGGTCAAAGCCATTAAGGCCGGTGAGAGGGGAACGACTCAAGCGGGAACGACTAACACCAAGTACTTCAACCCACTATAAAATAAACGTGATTTGATGAAAATCAAGTCAATGACAATGCTCGGGAATAGCTCTCCTTCATACCTTCAGGTATAACCGTGGTTTTTAAGGCTGGGAGACCTCTTAATTGAGTTTATACCCCAACGTGCCGAATGGATCCCTTACTAGTTTCAATTAAAATTAGAAGCTACCCAGTTTACCTCTGAACATTATTAATTCTTAGTGCATGGAGGGGGAAGAATCTCTTCTTAAGATACTCACCATATGTCCCTCTTGAGAGTATGTGCAAACTCCTCTTTTGAGACCTTATTGCTAGGCTCATAATGGGAATCCAATAGCTCTCACAAAGGCAAAAACATGGGCGCCCTTTAGGGAGTGACAAGGCTGTGTGAGCTGACATGGTACCAAGTTGTGGGCTAAGAACTAATAATGAAGCCAATCTCGTTAGGATAGATTGATTGATGTGTTTTCAATTGTTCAAAAGCCGTGAAAACTTGGGCTTTCTTTAAAGCTTCTTGAACATACACTTTATGTGTCCTTTGGGACAAAAAAAATAAAAAATATAATCTGATTTTTGTGTTTGTAAGTCAAGTCAAGATCTCATCCATTGAAATACAACAAACATTGAAAACTCAAACTTCAAATTGTCAAATTCACAAGTTTCACAGTAGATTAGCTCTTTTAGTCCAAACAGTCACATTCACAGTCCAAATAGTAGCTCTGTTGGTCCAAACAGTCCCATTCTCAATCCAAACACTCGCATTCACAGTCTAAACATTAGCTCTGTTGGTCCAAACAGTCGCATTCTTAGTCCAAATAGTCACATTCACAGTCCAAATAGTAGCTTTGTTGGTCCAAACAGTCGCATTCTCAGTCCAAACAGTCGCACCTACGGTCCAAATAGTTGCATTTTTAGTCCAAACGTCTGCTCTCTTGGTGTGAATGTTAACTTTCTCATATTTCAATATTAACTCTCCAAGGTTGAGCACATTAGAGTTTCTGGTCTAAACAACAAAGTTATTGGTCTAAACAATAGAGTTCTTAGTCTAAACAATAGCTCTCTTGGTCTAAAGGTCAACTCCCTTGGTCTAATCAACAACTCTTGTGAGTTGAATGTCAAATTGCTCATGTTGCAGCATTAGATTTCCTAGTTTGTACTTGTTAGGTCTAAATATCAGTTCTCTGAGTTTGAAAATCACAAAGTTGGGTCAAAATTGCAATCTCCTAAGTTCAAACACTTAATTTGCTAAGTCTACACATCATTATTTTGAGCTTTAGAGTCACTGCATTGCAGAATAAAGTTTCTGGTCTGTTTCTCAGTGTTTTAGATTTTGATGTGAATAAATTGACACAAAAGAGAAGTGCCCCCCCCCCCCTTAATAACAAGCAATACAAGGATATTTTTGGTCTCAAACTCAATGACACATCAATTCCTAGTAACACCAGAACCAATGAGGAAAATTACATTCCCAAAAGGGATGAAGTAGAAATTCTAAATATTGTCAATCCAATGAGGATACAAGAAGGGGTAGAGATGAAACAAGAAGAGATCAAGATCCTCCTAGAATGCAAAATCATGGTTATACAAGAACAATTCATGTTGACAATCCTATCACAACTCTCACACAACAAATACAAACACTGCAAACACAAATTCAAGATATGCAGAGAGGAAATGTTAGAAGATATTCACTTCAAGAAATCTATCCTTATCCATTTGACATAAATCTAAACATGATACCATTTCCTATAGGTTTTGAGACTCCCAGATAGGAAAAATATGATGGAAGCACTGACCCCCAAGATCATATACAAGAATTTTGCACAATGAGTATGGAGTTTGCACATGAGGATACCTACTTGATGAGATTATTTCCAAAAAACTTAACTGGACTAGCTATGGAATGGTTCTCCAAACTTACACCTAGAATCAGATCATTCTCAGAATTGGTGGATAAGTTTGTTTCACAATACTCTTACAACATACAACATGAAGTAACAATTTTAGACCTATGTAACGCCAAACAAAAGAGTGGAGAACCTTTCATGACATTTTTATAGAGATGGAGACGATTAGCTTCACAATATCCTCATACAGTGCTAAAGTATGAAAAAATGGACATATTCATTGAAAACCTAAATGATCAAATGATATATCATCTAAAAATGCAAGGAAATCAAAGTTTTGGAAAGATGATTGATAATGGAATCAGAATGGAGGAAGCCATGATAAAGAAGGGTGAGTTGAAAATATACAAAGGAGTTCACCCTCCTAACAACACTAAAAACAACAATCACAATGATAAGCCAAAGTTTTGGAATAGAAATCGTAATGTCGTCAATGATGGGATAGTGGATAACAACAATGTGAAACCAAAGCAACTAGTTTTTTATTTATCCAATCACTCAGCAACGGCTCAGCAAAACAACAATCACCAAAAAGAAACTATCAAAAATTTCTTTCGAAGGAAATTTACAAACATTGGTGAACCCCTTGGATCCGCATTAAAAATGCTTATCGCAAACAAATTGATTACTTTACCAGAACAAAGAAACTTTGAACCCAAGGTAAAACCTGTTTGGTGGAACGACAACCGTTATTGTGATTTCCATCGAAACAAAGGACACCAAACAGATGCTTGTCAATAATTAAAACATGTCATCCAAGATTTGATTGATAATGGAGTAATAACTGTGGATGGACATACAACAAATGAATCTCACACAACTTTAAAAACTCCACTTCCTAACTATGAGAAGGGTGAATCATCAATAGGGCAGAATGGTAAAGGTAAAGCAAAGGTAAACTATGCTCATGCATATGACAATGTGGTAAATGTGATTGTGGTTAAAGATCAACAACATCAAGAACCCGCTCATGTTATCACACGAAGCAAAGCCAAAGTGGTTTTGTTAGGTCCTAGAAAAAACATGTCATCCACTACAAAACAATACAATCTAGTGGATCAACTATAGAAGACCCCCACACAAATATCCATCTTAGAACTTTTAAAGCTTTAACCTACACACAAAGAAATTCTAGAAAGAGCATTAGTCGATACAACAATGTCCAAATATCTTGATATAGATCAATTCCAAACCATGGTGGGACACCTCACAACCCCTCACTGCTTATCATTTACTGAAGAAGATGACATGTCCTTGCAACATCCCCATAACGCTCCCTTGCATATTGAAGTCCTCATTCACAAGACACACGTTAAACGTGTCCTAATAGATGGTGGAGCTGGTTTAAATATTTTCTCATTGAGTCTTGTCCATGCTCTAGGTTATTCAGAAGATGTAGTTGATCCCCAGAAAAAAGATCACCATCAAAGCATATGATGAAGAAGAACGTTCCTCTATAGGAATTATGATATTACCCATCATAGTGGGACCTTTGCAGAAAGACACAACATGCCAAGTTCTAGACTTGGACTTATAGTACAACATGCTCCTGGGAAGACCTTGGATACATGACATACAAGCTGTTCCATCCACATATCATCAGTGCCTAAAATTTCCCTACAATGGGCATGAAATCTCGATCTCAGCAGATTCAAATCCATTTCAGTATTGTAGTAATCTCAAACCTGCTCAAGAAGTCACTGTTCCTCATAATAGGGAGGCGTCATCTTCAAACACACAAACCAAAGAAAATAATTTGCCTCAATTTTGTCAAGTATGGAAAAACAAATGCAGCTAAGAGATCAAGGGAACGAAGAATATTCAATATCCCAATTACCACTTTCTCCTAAATCCTTTGGAAAACCATCAAACTCTAAACAACAACCAATTGTGTAACATCTTCCAATATTTGACGGAGCATTTGTTAGTGTTGGAACCTTATAAGAGGAAACATAAGACAAAGATGTGCTACAATGGCTATACAAAGATGAAGAAGTCCAACAAAAGATCAACAATGTTAGAATACCTACTGAAAAGTATGGAAAATGATTTAACATTCTTCAAAAAATTGGATACATTGGAACAGGTCCTATAGGAAAAAAAAAAGAAGGTATCTCAGAACCTATCCAACCTCATACTCAGCAAGCTACAGACAAAGCAGGCTTAGGGTATGGACAAGTTACTCTACCAGAAGACACATTTTCTAACCAACAACAAGAAGAATATGAAAATAGACAAGAACAACTTGCAATTAAAAGGAAAGAAGCATCTGCAAAGTAACAAGCACAAGAAAACATGGAATGGCAAAAGAAGCAATCTCCTAATAAATAAGAGAAACAAACCAATGATACCTCCCAAGCAACATTAAATCTCAATCAAAATAAGAAAGAAGCTAATACAAGTCAAGGAGAGCTCATATCAAAGTTGACAAAACTCAATCTCAGTCCAGAAGAACTTGAATATGAAAGAAGAAAAGATATAACAAGAAAAACAAAAGAAACACACAAAAAGCTATATGAACAAATTTCTAGATTGCAAGCTACAAGTGAGATGGATTCTGAAGAATGGGATTCCTATCATTCTGAAGAATTAGCTGAAGAAAATTGCTTTGAAGAAGATGTAGGAGTCGATGTAGTTCACATGTATGCAGGGAAAATGTTAGGAACTATTCCACTTGAATTAGAATCACATTCGGATGACTTGGACTTAATCGAGGACGATCATGAGCTTCTTGTGCGAGGTCATTCTGATGAGGGTACCATTCTAGACATTAATATATATCAAAAACTTTGACATATCTATCATGACCCTTGATACCCTCGAAATATCTCAACCTGAGGACCCCTTACCTCTAATCCATTCTGAACTTATTGATTGGGAAAATGAAGGCCATACTGTCATTGATACCTTTCCAAATGACCATGCCATATCCGTATTTCTTAATGCAATCGAACCTGCAACAACTTTCACTAGGAATTTCAGCAACGCATCTTCCAGTCAAATGGGTGCCAAATCTCCCAGTCCCAAAACAAAAAATAAAGAAAACAATATCGGGTCTAATGCTGAAAACCATTTCTTGACAATATTAGATTAGGAAAAAGTAAAAAGAAAGGACACATCTAATGGTGAAAACCTCCTCGAGGCACTGAAAGATGGGAGATTTGACACTTTACTTGAGTACTATCAAGAAAGGTCATCAATCTTGATCAAACCAACAGAGGCAGTTAACATTGGGACAACATAACAACCAAAGATCCTACATCCAACAACTTCTTTGTCAGAAGAAGAAATGCAACAATATATGGAATTCTTCAAATGACAACAAATCAATTTCACCTGGTCATATGCAGACATGCCAGGATTGGATCCAAAGCTTATTATGAATCACTTAAATGTCAGTCCAGGATCCAAACCAATTAAACAAAAATTAAAGAAGATACATCCACACATCGCTCTCTTGGTCAAAGCAAAACTAAAGAAATTACTAGATGTAGGATTCATCAGACCTGTAGTATATCCTCAATGGGTATCAAACATCATTCATGCTTCAAAACTAGACAAAAGTATTAGAGTATGCATAGACTTTAGAGATCTTAATAATGCATGTACAAAGGATGACTTTCCTTTTCCTAACATTGAAATCATTGTAGATTTAACAGCTGGACACTCCATGTTTTCTCTAATGGATGCTTTCTCCAGATACAATTAGATTAAAATAGCACCTGAAGATCAAGAAAAGACAACTTTCACATGTCCATGGGGTACTTTCTGCTGGAACGTCATGCCTTTTGGACTAAAGAATGCAGGTGCCACATACCAGAGAGCTATGACAATGATATTCTATGACATGATGCATACATTCATGGAAGACTATGTGGATGACATCTTGGCCAAATCATACAATAGATAAGAACATATAGGGATACTAGAAAAGATTTTTGACCGGTTAGAATAGTACAAGCTACAACTAAATCCTAAGAAATGTGCCTTTGGTGTCACTTCAGGAAAGCTGTTGGGATACATTGTTTCAGCTAGAGGTATCAAAGTAGATCCAACTAAGGTCAAAGAAATCATTGAAATGGCATCTCCCAAAAATATAAGTCAACCCAGATCACTCCAAGGAAGACTCCAGTCAATCAGAAGATTTGTTGCTCAACTAGCAGATAAATGTCAACCATTTACTCATCTATTGCATAAAAATGTTCATTTCAAGTGGAACCATCAATGTGAGGATGCATTCAACAAGATCAAGGCATATCTCATGCAACCACCCATCCTAATGTCACCAATTCCAGGAAAGCCGCTATTACTCTATGTATCAACCATTGAAGTATCATTAGGAGTTCTGGTTGTACAACAAGATAATGAAGAAAAAGAATGAGCCATCTACTACATCAGTAGAACACTAGTAGGATACGAGCTCAACTATTCCCCAACAAAAAAGCATGCTTGGCGGTATTTTTTGCTTCTCAAAAATTAAGACACCATCTATTATCTCACTCCATCAAGTTGATAGCTAAAATCGATCCATTGAAGTATTTGCTCAGCAAGGCAACATTTACAGGACAATGAGCAAAATGGATCATGATTCTGGGTGAGTTTGATATTGAGTATGTGGACAAAAAAGCTATCAAGGGACCAGTCATTGCAGACCAACTAGCCAAGGCACCATTTCAAGATGACCGTCCTTTACACATTGAGTTTCCCGATGCTGATATCCTAACGGTCACCACAAAAACATGGCAATTATACTTTGATGGTTCATATACACAACATGGTTCAGGAGCAGGTATTCTATTCATCACACCACAAGGTCATACAATTCCAAAAGAACACAAATTAAGCTTCCCATGCACCAACAACACAACAAAATATGAAGCTTTGGTTACATGTATCAAAATGGCTATAGAATGGAACATTACACAACTTCAAGTCTTTGGAGGCTCTCAGCTCACCATCAATCAAATTAATGATGATTATCAAACAAAGGATGACAAATTAATGCCTTACAAAAAGATGGTAGATGATTTCAAGAAGTATTTTGTCGAAATAAATTTTGAGCAAATTCCAAGGAATGACAACAAAGCAGCAGATGCCATGGCAACACTTGCTTCTCTACTTCAGACACAAGAAAATAAAGTGTGTTATGAATTACTGGTGGAAGAGTTGTTTTACCCTGCTCATAATTGTCCTGATTCCCAAACTATCTATCACCTTGTTGGGCATGATTCCTCCCGCTATGGTCAAACTTACACATACCTGAAAGATAACACCCTACCTCCCGATTTATCAAAGAACAAAAAGAGAAACTTTATTCGCCAATTCTCCCATTTTACTCTTGTCGCGGATACCCTGTTTAAACGAGGTCCGGACGGTACTCTTTTAAGATGTCTCGAACAAGAAGAATCTGAGAAGGCCTTACATGAAGTCCATAACATCATTTGTGACTCTCATTCAAGTGGTCTTACCCTTTTGAAAAAACTCATATGCTTAGGCTATTATTGGCCAACTATGGAACAAGATTCTTTTCAGATAGCTAGAACATGCGAACAATGTCAGATCCATGGAAATTTAACTCATGCACCAGCACAAGAACTTCATGTTTTGGCAAAATCTTGGCCTTTCTGCCAATGGGATCTTGATCTAGTAGGAAAGATAAATCCTTCTTCATCTAATGGCCACAAATTCATCCTTGTAGCTACAAAATATTTCACAAAATGGATTGAGGCAGTACCTCTCACAAATATCACAGGAAAACAAATTACTACATTTATCTTGAACTACATCATCTGTCGCTATGAAATACCCATGACCATTATCACTGATAATAGGTGACCATTCAAGAATCAAGATGTACAAGAACTATGTGAGAAATTCAAGATCCAACACAAATTTTCCACACCCTACTATCCACAAGGGAATGGGCAAGCAGAAGCATCAAACAAAACTATTTTTAAAATCCTCAAAAAGATAGTGAATGATGCTGGTAGAGATTGACATATTCAATTGAACCCTACTTTGTGGGCCTACCGTACTAGTATCTGCACACCAACAGGTTCCACACCTTTCTCTATTGTTTATGGATTAGAAGCAATACTGCCAATAGAAGTAGAAATACCTTCTCTATGAGTATCATTAAAAGGTCTTATCCCAAATGAAGAACAATGAGTATCTATATTGCAGGAGTTAGAATTGATCCATGAACAAAGACAAAATACCTTTGATCATTTAAATGTATATCAACAAAGAATGTGCCAAAGTTACAATCACAAGGTCAAACCATGAGTCTTTCAAGTTGGGGAACTAGTACTAAAGGAAAATCCACAAAACCAGTTAGATCAAGAAAAGAAAGGAAAGTTTGAACCAAACTGGTTAGGTCTGTTTGTGGTCACAACAATATTTGGGTTAGGAGCATATCAACTATCAACACAGGATGAGGATCAGCTTGAGGAACCCATAAATAGCATGCATCTAAAGAAGTTTTATGTCTGAAAAAGGGAAAATCCAAAAACACTGAAAAAGCAGAAAAAAAACAAATAGTGAAAAAGCAGAAAAATAAAAAAAAACAGTGAAAAAGCAAGAAAATCCAAAAATAGTGAAACAAAATAAAAATAAAATCAAATATGAGAAAAAGTGTAATAAAAACAGATGGTGAAAACCTGGCAAACATGTGCTATCTGTTGGTTAGCTCCTCCATCTATTGGTTCATGCACCCTTCTGCTTGCATTCTTTTCCATCAGCGTTGTTCATATCCATCATAAAGCCTTTGTACATACGCGAGCATCCTAGGTGATTTCTCACCATGGTTTGGATCATTGTAAATATCAAAATAAGGTTTATTTCTAGACTGGGGGCAAAATCCTGAACCTAGCTGGGGGCAAAAGTTTCAATCATTTTGAGATTAATCAAACAGGTAGAACAACAGTTAGACAACACTGGTCAAGTGAAAAAACTGAGACACATCGAACGTTGAACATAAGATCACATTGTCAACCATTAACTATCACATATCAATCTAAACATGATAAAACACATATCAATGGATGATATTTCTTGACTCATGATTTTAACACTTTGACAATAATGGTTCAACTATTTTATTTTGATTTTCGCTATCATGATTTCTTAGTAACTCCAGGATGTCTTTGACTAGAGGAATAAGGAAGGAACATGATATTTTTCTTGTCTACTATCTATAAATTAATCGTTAATATGTGCAAAGTTATCTCAGGACATGATCATCGGAGTATCATGGAAGACATTTCAGACTTGCATATATGAATGGTTAATACTGCCTGTTTTATGCAAGAAACATTCAGGTCATCTTGGTTCAATTATAACTCAATGCTTGTGCTAACTTGCAATATCAAAACCCAGGAAAGTAGTGCTCAGGTCATCATGGTTCAATTATACCATTGATGTTTGCACTCCCCACATTTTAAAGGCTCAATGATGAAACAAAGCAATGACTCCATGACAGGTCCGATCGTCGCATTGCATTTCATTTTAAAGTAGATTTGCATTTCATTTTGCATGGGATCACAACACTCATCTTTTCCAAGGCCAAAGACTAACATGGTGTTATCTCTCTTATTACATGATTGAGTACATTGGACAATAGCAAAAATAATCAATTCTTTCATCCTGCATGATAAGTTAGTTCCTCTCATGTAACCATTGCATACTAAGACATCATTCATATAAAGTATCTAATCATTAATTCATTTAGTTAGATCATTGCATGGCATTCATCTAATCTCAAATCATATAAAGTAGCACCATTGCATTGCATTGCATCCATCTCATATTAACATGCATGAGAAAATCATAAAAATATCATAAACATAGAAAGCATTACATTGCACATACATCACATAGTACTTATAAGCATCACCATACATATTTGCCTTTGCATAACATCATGTAAATACTGCATTGTCATGTATCCATCATCTAGAATCCATAAGCATATAGAAAATAAAGCATACATCATGAAAGTAACTGCACAACATAATCATCTACCAAATAGAATGCATCCATCATCTCATAGGTCATGTAGAGCGAATAGGATCGACTGCATATCATATCATCAAAACATGATCAATGTCCAAGGTACAATGATATCACAAAATATATGAGATCCATCACAAATATACATCGCGAGAGTCCTAAATATCTCATCACAAAAAGGTGTGTACATGAATGGATCAATATCCCATATCAGTGTGACCACTAGGATGTAGAGAGAAACTCTGTCCTGATGCGATAGGTAGGGTAACACTAGTTGGTACCCCTGTACCTGGGTCCCCATCTAGGGGATCTCTCTGAAGTGGCCCTGTCACTCCTCGACTCTCAGTCTGGCTCTGTCCTGATCTCCTTCTCAGCTATGAAAATTCTAAAGCCCTCTGATTAGTAGGAACAACAGTAAAGTATAAGGTCCTGTAATACTCAGCCTCTCGGATCCCCTGGTGCATCATCTTCAGGGTAGTCTTCCCTGAAATAGACTCCTGACAACTGTACTTGTGCCTTAGTCTGCCAACACCTATCCCTAGCTGCATCTCTCTCGACTATAAGAGAAGCCATATGAGAGTCCCTCTCTGCTAGTCGACTCTCTAGCTACTGAACCTGAGCTTGGAAGTCCGTAATCTGAGCCTGCTACTGATGAGACAACATCCTAATGAAGATATGTCAAGGTGCCTCTTCTTATGGCTACTCAACATGTGATACTATCATAGGTACCGGCTCAACCTGGTGAATCTCTTGCTCTAGGACCTAATGCCCCTGATCCCTTGGACCTGATCTCCTTCATCTGACCACCCGGGCCATCCAATCTGTATGTACATCTATGACAGATCTAGAACTGCTAGCTCCTAGTGTGCCTGCCACTGCCACTGCCACTGATCGACCATCTCCCCCATCATCATCTCCCCCATCGCCCCCATTATCATCTCCTCCATCATCATCTCCACCACCATGATCTCCTGCATCTCCTCCATATCCATCTCCATCTCTGCCATCATCTCCACCTCCACCTCCTCCTCCCCCACCATCCCTTCATTGTCTAGGAGCTCTGCGTCATAGCCTCTCATCATCCTCATCTAAAATTGGCTTTGGCTCATCCAGACATGTCAGCCTCAGAAATATGTGTATAGCACAATGCACGACATACTCATTTGTCATCCCATTGTCCATCACACCTGGAAGATAATCCCAATCCAGTGGCCCCAATGATCGATACTCTGCATATGTCTGGTCATATGAAATAGAAGGCCCCCAAGTAGCCACATCCAATCTCTTGTGAGCATAATGAGCTGTACCCTGTGGTATCCCCTGTATCCTACCATACTGTCTCAACACCCTCATACAAAGGAATCGCTCGATGACATAGGGTGTCGATCCAATTAGATATCACATCGTGAATACATACGACATCTCCACTGCATCCTCAGGCCAAATCTCACAATCCCTGTATGGTCTCCATATCATAGTATCCAAATCATCCAAGGTCCATCGCCAATACTCCAATTTGTCTAGCTTTCGCTGGACAATGATACCTGGATACCTATCACCATAAGGCCTGCCTACATGTCTATCTATGTCAGCTAATGGTTGTGTGATAGGAAGGTGCTCCTAGGCCCATATCTGAAGCATAGTCACCCCTGCTGATAATGTAGCTGATCTTTGGTACATAACTCAGTGTAGGTCATGATACAAGTGTGCCAACATGCATGACCCCATGGAAATTAGGTCCCCTATGTCACCATCTACTCAAGAAAATGACCCCATCCAATAGATAATCCCTTTGAGCTGTGATTAGGACAAAGGAAACCTCCAATGAATCCAGTGAGAATAGTAGGTAATGTGGCATAAACTAGCTCTAACATCTCTTGCCACGCAATGTCATATCCACCTATCTCATTATCCTTGAATACTCGGCAAAGTGAATCTGTCCCACCCCGCTCGCTGAGATCGTAATCAACTAGTTCGCCCATGAAGGGGATGCACAATATCCCATAGACATCTTCGAGTGTCACCGTCATCTCGCCCGTCGGAAAATGAAGTGTTGTACTCGCTATGCCAATGCTGTACTAAGGCTGTCAATAATCCTCGATTTATCAAGGGTCGGGGCATGTCGAGAAGGGAAGATAAACCACACTTGCCAATGTGGTCTCGCTCTGCTTGGCTAAGGCGGTGTATCAGCATCCATGTCTTCAGGAAGCGCTCCCAAGACTGAAGAACAATAAAGTGCTCCTGCAATCAAATCATTTCATCATATCAATTTCTTAATTTATCTATCTATCAAATCAATCTATCTATCAGACTATCTTGCTCAATTGAGTTTTTTATCAAATCTCGTTGAACCCCTATCAATGACGCTCATCTATCATGAGGTCATTATCAATCCTATCTCATCTCGCACGTGCATCGAGATAATCAGAACTGATCATAAAATTTATTAATCAAGAGCATCTAATTTTATCAATTAGATCGCTAATCAAATCCTACCCTATCAAAATAAAAAATCAAATCAAATTGACAGCGAATCTAACCTCTTTATCAAATCATTTTCATCAAAAATTGGCAAATCAAATCATTTTCTCAAAATCACCCAAATCAAATAATCGAAAAAACGCAAAAATTCTCAATACTCAAAAAATCATCAAATAATCACAAAGTAAAAAAAAATCAAATCAAAATCCCCCCCCAAAAAAATCAAAATCGAAAAAAAATAAAAATTATTTTATGGCTTGGCCCCCCCACGGTGGCACCCAAGGAGCCTCCCGCGATGGCGCCGAAGGCGTCCGTGACGCTTCCCGTAGCGCCGATGACACTTCCAACAATGCCGACGACGTCTGCGGTGTCGGCCACCACCCCGCCCCCCAATGCAAAAAAATGACATTTTTTTTTCAAAGCAATTGATTTATTAAAAAAAAAATGCATGCGTAATAAATTTTTTTGGGGATGCACAATGAAAATTTTCAAAAAATTCTACGAACCCATTTCGTAAATCAAAAAATTCATCTCAAAAATGTAATTTTTTTCCCAACCCATCTGGTGAAAATGCTAAAAAATGATTTTTTATGCAAACAGCTAAATTTTTCAAAAATTAACAAAGCTAGGTTTTTCTCGAAGTACGTACTGGTGGACCATATGCCGGAGGACGCTCGTATCGACGAACTCGCTCGAACCTATGCTGGTGGTATGAGATCACCATTCCTTCCTCCAGAGCAAATTTCCTCAAACAATTGAAGTGCACAAATGAAGAGTGGTAAAAGGAATTCACCTTTTTAAACTCACAATGGGGCATTTAAGTGGGATTTTTATTCCACTATTTTTTAATCATCTAATCAACTAATCAACCTGTCAGGGTAGCATTTTCAAATTTCTTATCGGGAAATGAATTGGATTGACTCTGAAAATCTCTAAAAATTTCAAAAATTTCAAAAATTTCAAAAACATTCAAAAATTATCCGATTCATCTCCTGAGGGGGCATCCTCGCATCAATATCTATTAGTCAGTGTTTGGGGAATTATATCGAGATTTATCCTCTCAAAGATTGAAACCGCATCATATCGAGATTTATCATCTCAAAATCAAATTAGTATCATATCAAAACCAAATTTACATCAAATCAAGATCAAATCTGCATCCTATCGAAACAAATATCAACAACATCATCAATCGAGTTTTTTTTGAACCAACGCGTCGTCATACATCGCTTCAAAGAAGGGCAAAATGTATACACCTAAAAAATGGTTTGAAGATAGTTAATTAAATAGGTAGTTATTTTATTAATTCCCCTTCCCAATTAATTGAATTCACAAGCAATTTGATTAATTTCTCTATTCATCTACTGGTAAATAAATCTACATGATTTATTTATATAGTTCATTTCATATCCCCCATTGATTAATTAATTCTAAATTAATTAATGTCCCCCCATATAAATCAATTCTTCTAATCCCTAATTAAGATTAACTGTTACTACTTATCAAATTGCCATTAGTTTTTATATTCAAAGTCATACTATATACTCTAGTCGGTTAACACTACCGAATCATGCAATCAGTACACATAGAGAAGTCGGTATGCACAGTCTAGTTGGTTACAGAGGAAAGTAGTCACAAAACGCAGTATACACTGAGCTGTCTACCAAGTATATTTTTATGACTACCGAGCAGCAAAGATGACACACCGAGTTAATGTACACCGAGTGAAACATGCTACCAGATACATTGAACCTGGACATGCATATGAAAACGTCTTACAAGATCGAGGCATATCTAATCGTTATCACATTGGAAATTGCACCAGAAGATTGTGTATGATTTTGAGATCAATCTAACCAATGAAATATTTTGTACAGTTATTCATTCGATAAATCTTGTTTGTAAGATCGAAGCAATGAATTAGATCACTGTCTTAAGAGATCTATTTATACAACATGAGTTAAGGGTGTATGTATGCATGAAAGAAGACTGTTACAGAGACACAGAAGTCACCGAGAAGGTTTTCAGAGAACAGTCGAAGAACAGAGTAAACAGAAGGGTTTACCGAGTTACTATATGGGTTACTGAGGTATGCTATAAGCTAGGTAATCTATTTTGAGCACATAGAATCTGCTTTAACATTTCAGATGTAAAGTTGCAGATATTTGGAATGATTTTATTGTAATATTGTGAAGTTGAAAGAGAAACCTTTAATAGGGTAAAAGACTCTAATCAAGTCTATAAATTGTAAAGCCTCTAACCAGGTGCAGCATTCAGAATAAATGTTGTAAAATCCTTTAGCAAGGTAGATCTAACAGATCTTGTTACTCATAATAGGGTAAGCTATCAAAAATAGCTAAAATGTAGCTCTAACCGAGCACTCTTTATTATTGTAGTAGTGAAGTTGTGGGTGCTATCCCCACCGCAGTTTTTCTCTCTAACCAAGAGTTTCTGTGTAACTAAAATATATGTGTTATGGAGTGAATCATGTATGATTGTTATCTATTAGTTTTAACTTTATTTTATGTTACTACACTATTCTGTTTATGCATAACAGTAAAGTTATTATTCAAGAAAAGTTTTGGAGTACTGATTCTCCCCTCCCCTCTCAGTACATTAGCTTTCCATATTGGGCCTAACAATTGGTATCAAAGCTTGAATCTTGGAAAAGGGTTTAACTACCTAAAGAGAAAGATCTTATCAATGGAAGGCTACAAACAATCTCGAAGGATTGTATATCTGCAAGAAGAGCTAGATCATGCTAATCAAGTAATTGCAGACATGTAAAGGCAAATGCAAAAATCTCTAAAGTAAGAAGAAGATTATCTGATGACTTGCAGGATTCTCAAGAGTTAGTGGAAAAAATTGAGACATCATCTGAGAACAGTATATCTGAAGAAACTAAAGAAATGATTGGAGTATTGAAAGAAAAGAACAAGGCACTGGCTGATCAACTAAAAGCAATGAAAAGAGAACATGAACATTTCAGCACACAAATGACTGAAAATCTAGATGCATTAAGGACAGCTGAGGATAAAGAAAGAGATCTACAAAGAGAGAAACAACAACTTGAAGTCTTAGTATCTGATAAAAATGATGAAATCATAAGGTTGACTGGGATTCAACAAAATATGACAGATCAACTAGGTTATGCACATCATGAAGCAATTCTGAAGAATGATGAAAATCAAGCATTGAAACTTGAAGTATCAAGGTTGACCGATGAACTTGAAACAGAGAAGAAATCCAAAGAAACACTGAAGAAGAGTTATGAAGCATCAAAGATGTTGGATGAACAACTGAATACAAGAAGACCCAACAAAGATGCAGGACTCGGTTACAAAGGAAAATACTCTACCGAGAAAGGAATTCATACTACCGAGAGAGGAGAATCATCAAAGCAAGCTGGAAAAAGGAATAACATCAAAAGAAAGAAGCCTATTTGCTACTACTGTGGAAATCAAGGTCACACTGCCAACATATGCCAAATCAGAAAAGGTAAGCAACTGAATATTACAGAGTCCAATGGTTATTGTTACAATTGCAATAAATATGGTCACACATCTAATCAATGTAGGACAAAGTCTGTTAACAATTATCAGAAGGCAAAATTCAAAGGGTTTTGTAAAAACTGCAATAGATATGGACATAGTACCGAGAAGTGATGGATTAAGGAAAAGAACTATATGTGGTATGCACACCGAGCAAATGCTAGAGGTTACCAAACTCACATAGATCCTTACCGACAATATGTAGAAGTACCATGGGATTACAATATAAGGATATGGTGTGAATGTTGTGGAAGATATGGACATATTAGTGCCAACTGTTTTATCAGATTTGGAATGAACAACCGAAGATCATGGAGAAATCCTGGTATGACATGTTTTCATTGTCACAAAGTTGGACATTTAGCTGGAGATTGCAGAGATCAACCTAGAGGAGACACTGAACAAATAAAAGAAAAAATAAAGATGATTTGGAAAACGAAGGAAATTGTGTCAAATGAAGAAAGCACCTTACCTACCGAGTTAGGTGCACCTATTCCAAATTAATCAGCAAAGGTATGAAGGGAGTGCATTCTCTAAAGGTTAAAATCATAACAGTTCCTATTCTATTATGTACTAAATTCAAAATCTGCATAGTTAAGATGCATTAGTAAGTTTGAAATTCTATCAAAAGTACTTTACAGGAAAGCTGTCAAGTCGGTGAATACAGGAAGCCTATCAAGTTGGTAAATGAAGGAAATTTGGTTACTCAGTTAAAATGAGAAAAGAGAGTAAATCGGTTAAAGGTGAACTGAGTGCATTTAATGTTTTGACCTAACCTGCACGGAGCCCAATAAGGTATTTTGTGTACTTAAAAGCATTTTTCATGGTCATTTACACTTACCAAGTTTTCAAAAGAGTAGAGCAGAGCGAATCAAGGTGATCAAACCTCATTCAGAGCGAATCCAAGGTATTTACATCAAATCTCATCGCATTGTTAAGCCGGTTTACCGATCTTATCAAATTGTTATTATCTGCTGAGTGTGAAGTGTCTGTCATTTGTAAACCGTCAAATCCTAAGGATAGTTTGCTAAGTTTTACCTGAAATCTACAATGGCACCCAAGATCCAAGATCCCATTGCTGTCAAGAATGTCGAGAAGCCCTCATTGAAATACACTTTGACTCCTAAAGTCGCCTCTGAATCAGATGACAAAACCGCCTTTTCACTCATCCCAGATCGAGTCTTGTTAGTCGAAGATGTTAGATTCTTCACCAAATACTGTGTTGAAGAACTCGGTCATGTTGAGATAAGAGATACCTATGATGAATTGTGCACAGATGGTAAATTAAATAGCAAGTATGAACACATCAAGATCAAAGGATTAATTGAAGCCCTAACCTATCCCCGTGTGTTCAAACCCCAGTGGGTCAAGTTTGTTTTAAGCAGAGTTCATGATGATTTTATGTGGCTAGAAGAGCAACCATTCAAAATCACCAAGGAAATCATTCATGTGATCACCGGTTATCCTATCTATGGTCATGCATGAGCACAAAAGATGATATCACAGAAGGAATTAATCAGTTTAACTAGAGTTGAATCTGATTACAGAGGATTAAAACTGAACAATGTCACTGATGCAGAACTTAAGTTTGCTATTAGAGTAATTGGTTACTGTTTCTTCCAATCTGCAAGGGAAAATAGTGTACCCCGTGCAGCAGTTGACATAGCTTATAAAATTGTGAAAAAGGGAATGAAGATTGACTTATGTGAAGTATTACTGAAGAACCTGTTTGAGAACCTAAACACAATAAGGAAGCCGAAGAAGAACAACTCGACAAATACATTGAAGTTTGGTTCACTTCTTGTATGCATGTTTTTCTACTTTGAGAAATTCTTTCCATCAGTCAGTAAAGTAGTTTGGGAGCTACACCGACCAATCACCCATCAGATTAATGACTTTATCAAGAAGCTAGGTGATAATTTCAATGACATAATGGATGATTATTTCAGCAAATTTCAAGAGAAAATGCACAACAGGTACCAGATTCCACCCCATCTAGTGGAGAAATATAAATATGACATATGCTTTAAGGTAGACACCGATTACTGTTATGTAAATGCTATGGAACCAAGAACTCAATCTTTGCCACCTATGGGTTACGAGATTGACTTTTTTATCACACAACATCAAATTGATGCATATCTTTCATTACCAAGGCATGCTACTGAACTGAGGTATGGAACCTATGAAGAGGTGAAGGGAAAAGTAAAAATGAGCATTGTAGTACCCAAAGCTACAAGGAAAGCAACAAAGATGATAAAGGTTTTAACGGAGAAATTCAAAGAAGATTCTTCCTCTACACCTATCAAAGGTACTCTTGCCATCACCAAAGAGGAATCAGAAGATCAAGAGGCAGCAATAACATTGAGCACCGAACTGCCTAAGGGTAAAGTATTGAAAAGAAAGAAACAAGACATTTCAAAGGCCCTACCGACTCCTCCAACAAAGAGAACTAATACAAGAGCATCAACTACATCACCGAGTAAGAAACAAAAGAGTGTTACTACTCCCAAGGTAACCAAGACCTACAAGAAATCTACTCAGAGACTCATTTTGGAAAAAGAGTCTAGTGATACAGAATCTGAGGATGCCAACAAATTCCAAATTGAAGAGGTACAAAAAGCTCTAGTTATTGGGAAAGTCAAACTTGTCAAATTCATTGTTGAGTTGTCCCCTCAACTCAAGCATATTCTTTATTTATTTCAGAAACTTTGTACATTTTCTATATTCATTAAAGATATCAAGAATAAAACTGATGCAATCGAGAAAGAGATCACCGATCTCTCAAATAAGTTGACTCTTGAGCCCAATTCAGTTCAAAATTTATATACCAAGCTTCGATAGCTCATGGCTCAACAATTGGAACTTAGAAATGAAGAACATAAGATCAAGATGGATATAATGACACTCCAGACATTATTCCTTCCTCATCTTTCATCAGTTCAAGAACAGATCAACCGAGCTACACGCCTATCTACTACACAAGAGGGAAGCACTCTTGATGGCTTAATATCACTATTGGTTGATATTCAAGCACAAAATTCTTTAATGGAAAGTGTAAAGGATGCACTCTCTGTTGCACTCACCGATGCTCAGAAAAGTATAAATCTATTTTTGACTAGTTACCACCCCCAGATGGAAATTAAGTTTTTTGATGTTTGTAAAAAAGGGGGAGTAATACAGTATATTGAGTGATACTATATTTGGGGAGTGATATAGTTTTGGTGATACAGTTTTGTTACAGTATTCGGATTATTGTATACAGGGGGAGTATACCGAGCAGTGTATGCAGAGTATCCAAGGACAGTAAGCAGAGCACACAAGCACAAAACCGAGCATGCAAAAATCAGAGTTATGTACAGTATAATGATAAGGGGAGTATATCTGAATATACTATTTCATTGACTATTGTATTTACTATCAAGTATAGTCATTTTGCAAAGTATATAGATTTTTGAGTTATGACTTTGAAAGTAGTTTTTGTCAAACATCTCAACTAATGTCAAAAGGGGAGATTGTTACTACTTATCAAATTGCCATTAGTTTTTATATTCAAAGTCATACTATATACTCTAGTTGGTTAACACTACTGAATCATGCAGTCAGTACACATAGAGAAGTCGGTATGCACAGTCTAGTCGGTTACAGAGGAAAGCAATCACAAAACAAAGTATACACCGAGCTATCTACCGAGTATCTTTTTATGACTATCGATCAACAAAGATGACACACCAAGTGAAACATGTTACCAGATACATTGAACCTAGACATGCATATGAAAACGTCTTACAAGATCAAGACACATCTAACCGTTATCACATTGGAAATTGCACCAAAAGATTGTGTATGATTTTGAGATCAATCTAACCAATGAAATATTTTGTACAGTTATTCATTCGACAAATCTTGTTTGTAAGATCGAAGCAATGAATTAGATCACTGTCTTAAGAGATCTATTTATACAGCATGAGTTAAGGGTGTATGTATGCATGAAAGAAGACTATTACAGAGACACATAGGTCACCGAGAAGGTTTTCAGAGAAAAGTCAAAGAATAGAGTAAATAGAAGGGTTTACCAAGTTACTATATGGGTTACCGAGGTATGCTATAAGCTAGGTAATCTATTCTGAGCACACAAAATCTTCTTTAACATTTCAGATGGAAAGTTGTAGATATTTGTAATGATTTTATTGTAATATTGTGAAGTTGAAAGAGAAACCTTTAATAGGGTAAAAGACTCTAATCAAGTCTATAAATTGTAAAGCCTCTAACTGGTGCAACATTCATAATAAATGTTGTAAAATCCTTTAGCAAGGTAGATCTAATAGATCTTGTTACTCCTAATAGGGTAAGCTATCAGAAATAGCTAAAATGTAGCTCTAACCGAGCACTCTTTATTATTGCAGTAGTGAAGTTGTGGGTGCCATCGCCACCACAGTTTTTCTCTCTAACCAAGAGTTTCTGCGTAACCAAAATATATGTGTTATGGAGTGAATCATGTATGATTGTTATCTATTAGTTTTAACTTTATTTTATGTTACTGCACTATTCTGTTTATGCATAACAGTAAAGTTATTATTCAAGAAAAGTTTTGGAGTACTGATTCACCCCTCCCCTCTTAGTACATTAGCTTTCCATATTGGGCCTAACATTAACAAACTCAAGTATGTTGAGATTAATTATCATTTTCCAATTATTTGAATTTCAAAATTCAAATGAGCACATGGCTCCTAACTGTTAACCACCTAACCTAACCATCCCCTAACCTAACCCATTCCACTTAACCCTGGGTCTAACTAACCCTATCCTATCTTGCACATTCTAACCTCCTTATCCTAACCTCCCATGGTGTGGATTTTCTCTGCTTGAGACACATGACACTTTTTCCACATTTCTCCTCCCTTGGACACTTGCCCTCTCATGAACAAGGCTCCTTGACACTTGTCACCACATAGATGACAAGTGTCCCTTCCTCCAACATCTTCTCCAACTTCTGAAATCTTGGCCCTTGATATCTTCAGATCAGATCTGGACCGTTGATTCCTACCACCTCAGCTTTGGCCTTGGAATTCCTATAAATATCCCCCATTTTGGAGCAATAAGGATCCCTTGCATTCATGTTTTCAGCATCATTACTATAGGTTTCATTTCAATCATCTAGTAATTAAATTTTTTGGATTAATCATAGCATGATAATCTAGTTTCTTAGATCATGCATTTCATATCATTTTCATAATCAATCATGATCAAATAGCTACTCAACTCTTGAGTTGCCACTTTGGAGGTCATTGCTTCACTGAGAGCCTATCAATCCAACACCTTGAAGGTCCTCAAGAATAGAGGTAAATGGGACATTTCAAGGAAGGCTTATGGTTTTCATTTTTAATCTAGTTTTTAATTAAGCTTTTCATTTATGTTTTATTGTCTCATTATATGTGTATGCCTTCTATTTACTACATTTTTAGCATCACAACAATAAGTGTTAAATTCATGAGAAGTGAACTCACTGCCATGATTTGATCTTAGACATTTGATTTTCAATCCATTTTCTGTTTCAACTTTTGCTGCCAGTGCCTTTTCTTCATTTTTGATAGCTGGTTCCGGTTCATCTTCCTTTAAAGAATAGAACACCCATTATTTTCCATTGCCGAATCCACTAGCAGAGTCTTCTGTCAGTTCATCTCCAGAGTCATCAGTTACTCCTTCCTCATTTGCTATGTAGCATTGTTTACTTTTCTTGAATCTATATTTATTTTGCTCAGGCTTAAATGATTTCTTAACTCTTTACTCAAACCTTGCATTCCTTTTAGGATATCTAGATGCAAAATGACCATTCTTATTACATGAAAAACATTTAAAATGTGCTTTTCCTTCATATTTACTTCCTGTCGGACCTTTAGGTACTCTTCTAGCAAATAGGGCTTCAACTTGCTCAAATTCTTCATCTTCTTTCCTCATGTCTTCCAATTCTTTTGCATATAAAACTTTCCAATCACTTTTCCCGGTAGATGATGATGATGCATGAAAAGCAGGTTCAGACTTTACAGCTCCAGAAGATCCAAATCCTTCAAGCTCAAAATCAAATAATTTCCCAATCAGAATGTCTCTATTAACTGAAGAGTTTGCCATTATTCTCAACTCATTAATTACAGTTGCCTTCATCTTGTAAGCCAGTGGAAGGGCTCTCAAGACTTTGGAAACTATTTCATCTTCACTCAGTAATCCTCCACAATATTGAATTCCCATAACAATCTCATTTACTCTTTCCATAAGCACATCAATTAAAATATTATCTTCCATCTTCAAGTTTTCATATCTTACCCGGTAGTAATCAAGTTTGGCAATCTTGATAGTAGGATAACCTTCATTCAGAGTTTGCAATTTGTCCCACATAACCTTAGCTGATGATTTATCAGTTAATCCCATGATCTACTGATCAATAAGTGCACACAAGAGGGCTTCTCTAGCACTGCAATCATTCTCAATATTCTTATCCAAGTCCATAAGAGTAGGATTGCCAGATGCCAGATCGTAAGGTGTGTATCCTTTCTCAGCGATCTCCCAAATATCCTTGCCAAGACATCTAAGATGAGTCTCCATTCGAATTTTCCATATCCCATAATTTGTTCCATCAAGCTTAGGGATTTCTCTTCTAAAAATAGTTGTCAGTGGATTAGAAGTGTTAATTGCCATAAGATCTACCTCAAGTGGTTAAGCTTCTTGAAAAGAGGACCAAAGCTTTGATAACAATTGTTAGGATAACTAGTGAACAATTGAGAGGGGGGAGGGGGTGATTCAGTTGTTAACAAAATATAACATTTAATCCATTTAATAACCTTTACTTAGATTAAGTACCGGTAAAGTAGAAATAGATACTGGTAAACAATGCAACATAACAATTAATCAAATAAACAATGCAAAACAACCATAGCACATAACACCATGATTTGTATGTGGAAAATCCGAAAGGGAAAAAACACGGTGGGTAGCCTACCCACAGTCAGATGATACTTCTGCAAAAAGTATGTGTTACAATGAGGGGCCTGCAAATGCAGGAAGGCACACTACCTAGAGCGTACTGCTCATTACAAAAGAGTCTCACTGACTACAAAGAGGCTACAACCATCTCAAGATAAATGGACAACAATTCAATATAGTGAACTGCCAGAGATAGCATCTACCATGCCCTATTACAATCCTGGTTAAGCTCAATACCAGAGGCCTTTGAACTCTTCCTTAATCCCAATTTGATCACCTATGATTGACAAAATCTCCTTCACATATGATATTGCATTCCAAGACCACGACACACAATCCCCATTATCTATAATGAGATCTTACATCATTTTATACTAACCCTAAGGCCTAAAACAATTAGGTTGGCCACCTAAAAGATATTACAATAAGATCATTACATACATTCATTTTACAATGATATGTCATGTCATCTTAAGACCAAAACAACAATAACCAATTCATAAATCATCCCAAAACATCTCGGTAATGTCTAGAGTACACGTTAACATGATATCGGTCCATAACCTAGATAGGTACCAGACTTATTATGGGTCCACCAAGCCAAAGCGATGTCTTCAAGTAGTTGAAGCACGATCAAAGAACATCTTCAACATCCTAAAATCCATGTAGAAGCTGCACCAACACCAATTATGTGTCCTGTCAAGATTCCTCAGTGAAAGCTTTGGCGATAGAGCCTTAAACCAATGCCGATAAGGGTTTACCAGAGTGTATGATAGCATCTAATTACCAAGTCAATACCAACTGACCAAGACATGCTCCAAAAGCACGTACCACATGTAACCAATCACATTCCATAGATCCAGACATGCTGGAAGTATCCAACAGATAATCTCTTCTGCCGGTAACACTAGATCTTCTATCAGTAACCAAAACTTGTCTGCCGGTTGTAGCTAGGAAATTAGAAATCATCAAAGCAATGTTAACATTAGCCTAGTTCAATCACAAAAATTCAATTGCAATGACCAAATCCTAATTGCACTCAATGAAAACATGAAAACAAGACATGCAAGATTGAAAACTAAGCAAACCAAATGCAGATGTCTTCTTCATGTGGCTCCATTGCCCTTCTTTCTCCTTCAAATAGCTTTGTTTGTGGATCTCACCTACTAGTGCATAAGCATGATGTGAAAGCAAGTAGACAAGATAGTAGCGCAAGAATACTCGAAGCGTGATTGATTCAACCAGGGATCAGGGACCTTGATTGAAGAAATTCATCCAATTTATAGACAAATTGGAGAAAAGACAAAATTAGCATGAATTTGATTCGAATGGAAATTTCAAATCAAGAATGAAAAATATGACAAATTATGACAAATTTGCACTTTCTATGCAAGATTGATTGATTGTCAATTATGACAAATTTCTATGTCAAAATTGATTGATTGTCAATTATGACAAATTATGACAAATTGAAATGTCATTCCCATGAAATTAGGAGAAAAATAGGAGAGAATTGAAAATTAGATGAATTAGAAATTAGGAAATTAGAAATTGATGGAATTAGGTAAATTAATTAATAATTTCTCATTCATTAATTAATTTACAAAAATAGGAGGAATTAATTAGCCAATTAAACAAACATTTAATTGTGACAAGAAGACTTAGGATAATTAAATAAATCATTTATCCTAAAGAGAAAATGACAAACAAGATTAAATGAATAAATCATAAAACCTTAGAAGATTAGGTCTTGACAAAAGATAATTGATGTAGATTCCATTTAATCATGATTCTGACTTGATAAATGATTTGATTGATAAACAATTGAGATTGGTTGACAAATTGACCAATATTGATAAAGAGACCAAATTGATATGCGCCAATTGACGAGGGACAATGACTAATTGATCCAAATTGACATGATTGAGAAGGACGACGATCGATGACAAATCGATCGCAAAATTGACAAGATTGACAAGAGGACAAGGATCGATGACGAATCATGACTGAAAATTGCTATCGACAAGACCTAATTCGAAAGCGAGAAAAATGAGGAATGCAGAAGAAGGACTCGATGCTCGCAAATGATAAAGACCAAGTGCGCAACATAGAAGAAATGTTAATGCGACACAAAAACCCTAAAATAAGGCAATGCGCAAATGTTAAAGTATGACTCCGCAAGCATTGACCATTTTTAAATGTCTACATTTTGCCCCTCTTTGAGACAATGCGATTCTAAGCGTTGTTTCAAAGAACAATAATGAAAATGCCCTAGACAATAACAATGACATATGCATGCCCCCTCGAGGAATTGGCCAGAAAAATCCAGAAAAGAGGCCAAGTGGTCGACAAGAATGACAAAAGATGATAGGTTCGAACGGACTGCCAAGACTGACAGAAGAAATGTTAGTAAGAAGAAATTAGACAAAGGACAGTTAGAGATGAAGGAAAACTTGCTTTCACAAATGCATGTAAGTAGGTGAGAACCTTTATTTAATGTAGCAAAGTGGATGCAGAGCGTCATGGCATTGAAGGCCAGAGCTGGAACGCAACCCCTTTTGCAAAAGATAGACACATCGCACATAAGGAATGAGTGAAGCATCCTAGGGTGCATACATTAAGGGTTGAGGTATGTGTGACGTTCACAAAGCGAACGTACTTATCATAGACACCCAATGATATAGTTGCCCCAGTTTGTGACAAACATTCCACAAACAACAAACATAACAAAACAAGGAAAGGGACCATGAACCATCCCGGTCACTCTAAATCACTCAGTGACATCATTGAGCAACATAGGAACATGATCGAAGCCAAAGATAAATCAGTAAAAGATAAGATGCACAAATTCAACCAAGTCAAACAAATAGTCTGATCGTCATTGTCAAAAGTGGAAAACAAGAATGATCATGTTGTCTGTTTCCAGGGAATGTGGTACCCCGTCTAAGACAGGACACAATCTAGTTTCGAGTATACCACACCCTGTGTAAGACCCATGATAATATTGACAAGGACCAATGGTAATTTTGAGGCTATTTTGATTGATGTGACAACTGTGATCAGGTTGAATGCTTGTTTGGTCGAACAGTTTATCTATTAATGCATGATTTCATTAAAGCACAATGTTTGATTGATTGTTGTTGGATGTATGCTCAGCGATCTGTCTATGCACAAAGGGGACCATTTATTGACAAAATGCAAAATGCCAAAGAAATTGTTTTTGGATTTTGATGTTTTGAAATTTTTAGTGTTTTTTGAGTTTTTTACAATTTTTTTTTGTTCGTTTTTCAGGACTTTATTTGACTTTTTAGGGATTTTTTTCAGGACATTTTATGATTTTTATGGATTTTTTTCAGGACATTATATGATTTTTAGGGATTTTTTCAGGACATTATATGATTTTTAGGGATTTTTTCAGGACATTATATGATTTTTAGGGATTTTTTCAGGACATTATATAATTTTTAGGGATTTTTTTTTTTCAGGACATTATTTGATTTTTTTTGGATTTTTTTAAGGACATTTTTCAATTTTTTTTCAGGAAATTTTTCAATTTTTATGATTTTGCCCCCAATGTCTAGCAAGGCAAGGAATATGACAGGTGAATAAATAGGCTTTCTAAAATGTTGGTGGATAGAGGGAAGACAAAGGCATTTTATCATGGAGACAATACAGATGCAATTTTCAAGGGCTATTGTGTGATGGGACAAGAGACTGGATATGACAATGTAAAGCAGGAACATGGCATCAGGGACATGTCAAGAGGTTTTTGAAACCATGTTTAAATTTTGCGTCCTTATGTCAGATCAAGATCAAGGAATGAAATCGAGTGTATGGATAGTGATAAGATATGGATAGGATAAGCAAGACCAAGAATGGATAAGGGACATGGACTGAAGGTTGGGGTAGGCTAAGGAATAGTGGCAAAAAGTTGCAATAAGCTAGGGAATATGGATGAAAGGTTATAATAAGCAAATGGATGAAGACCAAAAGCTATGATGGACTAAAAGCTACAAACAAGATGCATGATGCTCATGAAGATCCTCAGCCTTGTCAAGATCAAAGGTGGAAAGGGAAACTGGACATGAGGGACAATAGGATATGAAGGGTAATGACAGGGGTTCGATAGGATAATGGAACAATGAAGGACAAAAGGATATGATAGGATAAAACCTGCCCCCAAGTGTGGTGTGCAAGAAGTTCATAGATTACGCATGATGCCTGTTTGCCAGGTTTTCATCATGGTACTTGCCCAAGGCGCCTGTTTGCCAGGTTTTCACCAGTGGACGAATTATTTTTGCTTTACTTTTTTTTTTCTTTTTCAATGCTTTTCTCACTTTTATTTTTTTTTATTTTGACTTTTTCAATAAAAGATGGACAAATGATAGGAGATGGAAGAAGGACTCAAGCGTCTTTTTGTTTGGATAGTAGCCTTGAAAAAAATGGACCATGACCTTTAAAAGTATGCTCAAAGACGTTGGTAGGATAAGGATATGGAATAAGAGATGAAACTAAGGCAATGATTTATGCAAAGGATGGGATCAAAGGGATCGAAGGATGGAAAATATGCATTGGATAATGGATAGGGTATTGGAAGAATTGGGCTTCACTGGATGGAAATGAAGGCAAGATCAACATTGGCACACACCTTGAGGGGTGATGGACTGATGGAGGAAAAATGGATCTCAGATTGTGAGATTTGGATGGAGGAATAGCTTGGGATTTTGGGACATAAGGGCCCAAAATGGATGAAGAAGGTGATGGAGGAACAAATTTGAGAGGGTTGGATGGAGGAATATCAATTTTGGATGCCAAGTTGGATGTTTCTTTAGGCTTTTGTGCTTCAAGGAGCTGCTTAGGGATCCACATGGTTTTTGATTTTTCATGCTTTTGTGGTTCCTTGGAGTGCATTGCTTGCACAAGGGATTTAGGAACCCATATATATTTTGACTTTTGTTTTTGAGCAATGGGATTTTGTGACCTTTTTGATTGTTCCTTTTCTTTATAGATCATATTGTTCTTTGTTTTGACATGTCGATTATATTGGACATGTTGATCCTTGAATACATGTGGATTGCTAGACTTATGAATTTTATACTTGGCATCCAAATTACTTGGAGGAGGAAAGGAATGCATGGATGGATATGAATGAAATGGAATTATTTTGGATTGATGAAATTTACTCAAGGATGTGTGCCTTTGCTGACCTTGCATAGAGGACAAAGGGATATAAGGACCTAAGATGGATGGAAGGGATGATGGGGAAGGGATATGTTTGGATTTTGAAGGGATGTTGGATTTAGTAGGGGTACCAATGTCTTGAGAGTGAGTTGTGTAGACATGACCCTTAACATTTTCTTTAACATGAAGGGATTCTTGCTTATGGAGATCTACTCCTTTGCCTTTATGAATATCTTGACTTGTAGGATACTCTTTTCTTTGGGAAGAAGATGCGAGTCCATTATGAGGTGGATATGATATGAGAGAAATAATGAGATCTTGAAGTGGATCAGATTGCACCAAAGTGGAAGAACCCATTGTGCATGTCGAGGGTTCACGAACATCTTGCACTGACACGTTAGAATCATGAGGGGGATTAGGATCGTGTAGTGGACATGGTTCAATGACAGGCTCTTCAAGAGATGGAATGGGATCATCAAAAGAAATGCAATCTTGAAGTGTATATGGAGCATTAAGACAAGGAGATGGAGGAACAAAAGGATCTTGTGGAGGATTTAAAGGAATAATTTGATCTTGACAAGGAGGAAGATCATTGGAATCCTCTTTAAAGGTGCTTTGCTCTTGACTTTTAATGGGATCATCGAAAAGGATGGAAGGGATATCTTGATCTTTCTTAGGAAGTGGAATGTCAATGGGATTTGAAAGGACATTTTTTTCATGAAATGGAAGGGGATCGTTTGGGATTGGATGGACTGGGATATCTTGATCTTGCTCGAGGAATGGAGTGTCAATAGGACTTTCGATAGGATGGACAAGAATAGGGGAATCATCGTGAGTGTCTGGGAACATGGGGTCCTGGTCAACAATTGGATGGGATGATAAGGTTTCGGGATCTTGATCTTGATCTTTTTTAAGACACGTTTCTTCATGCTCTAAATTATCCTCTTGACATGGGGTTGGACTTTGGATATGCATGGAGGATTCTGACAAGGAATCAATGTTTTGGCATGAAGGAAATGCACTTTGAACATTTGTGATGGATTTTGGCAAGGAATCAATGCTTGAACATGAGGGAGAGGGACTTTGAATGGGGTCTTCTAAAATAGGTAATGGCAATAAAGTGCATGGTGGCATTGGGTCTAGTATTTCTGAAACATGACAAGGATGTGCATCATGAATTGGATTATCGTGGCAATCAATTATGGATAGCTCTTGGATAATTGCATCCTTGGGTGTATTGTTTGATGAGGACAACATGGAAGGTTCTTGGGAAACTTCTAAAGGTGTAGGGATAGATGCCACTAGAGAGTCAATTTGTTTGCGGGGGGATGAGGCATTGCTAGACATAAGTGTATTATCTTTATCTTCTTCAAAGAACTCACTTGGTAGGTTCCTTAAGAGCCTTGCAATAAAGCCACCTTTCTTTCGAGGTTTTGACATGGTTGTATCTGGAATTTGAACTTGTTTGGCAAGAATTTGGTCTTGGTTTGATGTCATGTTTCGATTTTGAACTAGATGTTGATCAAATTGGTTTGATATGTTCAAAATTTGGCTTGGTGCATGTTGCAACCTTTGTTTTTGAATGTTTGGTTGTGGTTGTTGACATTGATATGTTGATTGAACTTGTTGATATTCCACCATTGGTTGAACTATTTGTTGACATTGTATAGTTGGTTGGACATATTGTTGAAATTGGACCATTGGTTGTGTTGGTTGTATATGTTGGACAATTGGTTGTGTCTGTTGGAAATGTTGAACAACTGGTTGAACCATTGGTTGTATTGGTTGAAAATCTGATTGATAGTAAACACCTTCTTGTTCTTGTTGTGGAGGCACATAATGTTGAAATTGATGTTGTCTCTTTTCTTGAAATTGTTTCATCATCTCTATTTGGGAGAGGAGAGCTGGTATGTCTGATCGTTCAAGAAGAGATCTTACATCAATTGGCTCAATCTTTGGATTTTGACCTGGAAATTTTTGAAACATTTTGGACATTTATGATCTATTCTTCTCAATGTTTTTCACTCTTTGTTCCAATATCTCATTTTCTTGAGCTAGTTTCTCCTCTAGTTTTTGTATTTGGAGACTTGTTTCATCATAAAAAGTTTGATCAATGTTGCTTTGTTGTTGGGTTGGATAGAATTGTGGTTGCCTTGGATTAAAATTTGATTGCATTGTCGGTTGATATGTCAAACTTTGTTGCCTCATTGGTGCTTGGAACCTTGTTTCAATAGACATGTCACTATGCAATGTTTTTGGGATTTTTGATTTTAAAAGGATGATGTATGATATGCAACTAAATGCAACCTAAATAGATGAAAATGCAATCTATGGCAAGAATGCAATCTATGTTTTTGTTGTTTTCAAGATTTTGACAAACTTTTTGGAATGCAAATCTAAAAAGAGACCCTTAGGAAATTGAAACGATGTCTAGACCTCAAAGGACAAAAGGACCAAGTGACAAAAGGAAAAAATGACAATGTCTCCCCTATTATGCTTGGATACTAAGCTAGGTTTGACCAAATGACATTGAAGACAAAAAGACAAAAGTTTGATAAGGTCTAGACTTCTTAACAATGACTTAGGGTTTATCAAATATTTGGATTACTCAAGTATGACAAAACCTAGTTTTGACACTATATGCAAAGGGACAATTACTATGCAAATGACCCTAATATGATATGATAATGACCTAAGCTTGATGAAGAGACCTAGGGTATGCGAATGCAAATGTATGACAATGTCAACCTAAGTTTGAATTATGAAATTGTATTACTCTAATGCAAGAGGACATATGCAAATGGATGACCCTTATTGATATGCAAAGGAGTATGACCTAGGTGAAACTTAACCTTGGTAATTGACAATGAACTTGCAAAATCCAAACCTAAGATGAACTTAAATCTAAGTGACATGAATGTTGAGACAAGATTTTGAAAAATGTTTGACAACCATGTTTGAAAGTGTTTTGAACTTTGTTGGATGAAATACTCTTGTATTAATCCTTGTTTTGAATCAATTTGTCTTGTTTTTGAAATGAGACACAACTCAACTTTTGACAAATAAAGAAGACAAGATATTTCAACTTAGACTCAAGACAATCATGCTCATTCACACATTTCTTATGGTAGGCAAGGACAGTAGGTACTTGAGAGGTAGACTCGTTATGAGATTCAAGGAGAATACATAGATGCTTGACCCCACGGGCTCCCCTCCACGACACTCACTTCTCAGGCAACCAAGCATCAGTCCCCGTGGAAATCTCCCCATGGCGAACTTAGTATCTCTTCCAAGTATCCGAACTTGTCCTTCTCAAGCAACTAGAAGGATTTTTGGCCTCTAAATACAAGGTGTTTAGTAAGGATTTCTGTTAAGCATTACTCCTTGATGTCACGCAAGCGTGATTGAGACATTAAGCCCACCAAGATACCAAACAAATGTAGTCGTGCAAGCACGATTTAGACCGTGAGGTCCTACTTAGATGCTGATATGAGAAAGAGTTCAAGGGTCATCACTTCCCAAGTAACTACAATTCCCACGTAACCCTTCCTTCAAAGCTTTCGCCCATCAGGTATTTATTTATAGTGAGTTAGAATGCCAAGGTATTCTAGCTGTACTCACTTTGGGTCGTTCCCTTCTCACGATTGTCACTTGCTTGCAAAAGAAAGTAAATGGTCGGGAAGGCAGGCCCTCTAAAGGTAACAAACAATCTGAACCAAGAGAATGGTATCGAAGATTTGGATTTCTGATCACCCTAAGAAGGATGAGAGCATACTCTCCTACTCCAATGTCAAACTCAACAATAAAAGCAAACACACGTTCATTCCATCCTATTTAGAAATCATACTAGGTGCCTAGCTATGAATTACAAACACAAAGTTTAGTTGGAGTCCAAGGCAACCTGCAAAACCACCAAGTCAGAAGTTTGATTTTCTTAGTCTTTGACTAGTGAACCTGCATACAATGTGTTAGTAGTTTCATTTGTTGTATTTGTCATGTGTATGCCAAGGTGCTACACAAAGAATCAGTACCAAAAAACCAAAAAGCAGAAACAGAATGCAAAACAAAACAATTTGCAAGTAAAAAAACACTGCCTTTTACCTCTGTTTCTGGCCCTACACAGGCGTAGAATGTCTCACACAGGCGCAGAATGCTTGACACAGGCGCAAATTATCCTTGAGATAGGTGCAAAATGCTTGACACAGGCACAAATTGTCTCACACAGGCGCAAAAGTTCTCAGAAAACCCTGCATTACCCTGTTTCTTGGGTTTTTCACCTGCAAATCAACTCAAAAGCACTCAAAAGCATGATTAGGGGGTTAGTTCACGTCGGGTTCACCAATTAATGTAGATAGGAATCTGGAATCATCAAAGCAATGTTAACATTATTAGCCTAGTTCAATCACAAAAACTCAATTGCAATGACCAAATCCTAATTACACTTAATGAAAACATGAAAACAAGACATGCAAGATTGAAAACTAAGCAAACCAAATGCAGATGTCTTCTTCATGTGGCTCCATTGTCCTTCTTTCTCCTTCAAATAGCTTTGTTTGTGGATCTCACCTACTAGTGCATAAGCATGATGTGAAAGCAAGTAGACAAGATAGTAGCGCAAGAATACTTGAAGCGTGATTGATTCGACTAGGGATCAGGGACCTTGATTGAAGAAATTCATCCAATTTATAGACAAATTGGAGAAAAGACAAAATTAACATGAATTTGATTCGAATGGAAATTTCAAATCAAGAATGACAAATATGACAAATTATGACAAATTTGCACTTTCTATGCAAGATTGATTGATTGTCAATTATGACAAATTTCTATGTCAAAATTGATTGATTGTCAATTATGACAAATTATGACAAATTGAAATGTCATTCCCATGAAATTAGGAGAAAAATAGGAGAGAATTGAAAATTAGATGAATTAGAAATTAGGAAATTAGAAATTGATGGAATTAGGTAAATTAATTAATAATTTCTCATTCATTAATTAATTTACAAAAATAGGAGGAATTAATTAGCCAATTAAATAAACATTTAATTGTGACAAGAAGACTTAGGATAAATAAATAAATCATTTATCCTAAAGAGAAAATGACAAACAAGATTAAATGAATAAATCATAAAACCTTAGAAGATTAGGTCTTGACAAAAGATAATTGATGTAGATTCCATTTAATCATGATTTTGACTTGATAATTGATTTGATTGATAAACAATTGAGATTGGTTGACAAATTGACCAATATTGATAAAGAGACCAAATTTATATGCGCCAATTGACGAGGGATAATGACTAATTGATCCAAATTGACATGCTTGAGAAGGATGACGATCGATGACAAATTGATCGCAAAATTGACAAGATTGACAAGAGGACAAGGATCGATGACGAATCATGACTGAAAATTGCTATTGACAAGACCTAATTCGAAAGCGAGAAAAATGAGGAATGCAGAAGAAGGACTCGATGCTCACAAATGATAAAGACCAAGTGCGCAACATAGAAGAAATGTTAATGCGACACAAAAACCCTAAAATAAGGCAATGCGCAAATGTTAAAGTATGACTCCGCAAGCGTTGACCATTTTTAAACGTCTACACCGGTAACCAACCAAATCAACTAGTGCTGACATCAATGAGAAGAAATCAATGCAATACATAATCAATTCGTCCATAATGCCAACACTTTCATCATTGCTATGCTGGTTAAAATGAACACCATGTCTGTGTGGAGCAACATCTCCACTTATAATAGAAAATAATTGCAATGAAGGGATAAAAAGAACTTTCTTTTTTTCAGTGTCTTCGAAGGGATAGGTATTATGATCTTCCCTTCAATGAGTGATCAGAAAACCAGACTCTCTTCTTTTATACTTTCATTTATTTCTTGCAATTAAATCCTTTAGAAGGCCTGCCCTCCTGAGTTGCCCTTAGGGCACCATTAAGGCCGGTGAGAGTGGAACGACCTAAGTGGCCAATGACTAAAGCCAATTAATCCAAGCCACTATAATCAAATGTGTATGTGATGAAAATCATGTGCGATGAGTGTTACATGCCGTCACAATGACATTATGCCTTCCTCAGTGCCTATACAGTGCATTAAAATCTATAGAGCGTAACCTCTACAGACTAGGAGACCTCCCTCAATGGAGTGTAAATCGCTGCTGATTGTGACCACTTGAACAAAACCTTGTCTAAACACCATAGAAATTAGAATGCAAGATGAGTTAGTAACCAGACACTTGTTTTATCATAGTGCAAAGGTGGGGAAGAATCTTCCCCCAAGACACTCACCATATATCTCCCAGGATAATGGACCAATTGAGGAGCAATCTTCTTTGATCTAATTTCTGGAAAAGGCAAAAAAATGGGCGCACCCTAGGGTGTGACAAGGTTGTTTGAGCTGACAGAGTATTAAAACGTGGGTTGTGGTAATACTTGTGACCTTTTGACCTTAGGAGAGTTTGCTTGATGTGATAACAAATTTCCCAAATACAATGAAAACAAAATGGGGTCTTAAAAAAGACTCCAACATTCATGGGAATTTGAAAAAATTTCCTTAAACAAGTATTATTTTCATGGTTTTATTCTTTTTTGATGTGTCTGTTGTATCCTTTACTACATTTCACCAAGTTCAAACATTTTAGAAAATACAAAAAAAAGGTGGAATCTCAACCAAAGTTTTGTCAAAAACATCAACAAGATCAAATCCCTCATCAAATTCAAGTTTCAATATCAACAAGATCAAAACCCTGCAGCAAAAAAACTTGTCAACATCAAACTTTTGCAACATTCTAGAAATGAAGAAAACATCTTACATGTTGTGATCTTAGTTTCAAACCAATCAAGCAAACATCATGGATTGGCGTTATGCATTTCGTAGGGAAGGTGAAGAATTCATCTCTTCCATTCCTATTCCATCACCATCCATAGAAATATTAGCTCAACAAATCAATACCTTGCAACAACAAATGAGAGACATGACTAGTCCTAGCAATCATAGGGGTTGGTTAGAAAATATGATGAGGGAAGTGCTAACCACGAGGGAATCATTATTAGGCAAATCTTCTTCTTGTGAGACCATTCAAACATGCAAACCTTCATTCTTCAACAAAATCATTCCTACCTCAGTTCAACCAATATTAGAGTCATGTCAATCTTCTTTCAACCCAACATATCAATCATACCAATCATATCAACCCAACATTCAAAGTACCTCTTTCAACCAAAATCAAACCTTTTTCAACCAAAATCAAGCCTCTTTCAAAAAAAATCAAGCCTCTTTCAAGAAAAATCAAACTCCTTTCAACCAAAATCAAACCTCTTTCAACCAGAATCAAACCCCATTCAACCAAAGTCCAAATCAAAATTCACACCAACCCAACATTCAAACTCCTTTCAACCAAACTCAAATCCCTTTCAAACAAAGTCCAAGAAAAAACTCATTCAACCAAAATCAAACCTCTTTCACCCCAAATCATACTCCTTTCAACCAAAATGAAATCCATTTCAACCAAAATCCAAATCAACCATATCTATCCACCATTTCATCATCCCCTGAAGTCACATAAGACCAATCCACACCATCTCTACCCAATCACACAATCTCCCAAGGGGTATCCATAGCACAAATCTAATCTAATTCAAGTCATGATTTAGAGGATCTCATTCAAAATCCTTCCTCATCAAGTCAAAAGGTTGAAACCTTCCAAAAATATCCCAAGCAAACTCCCCCATGTCAGGAGGACAATCGAAAATCAGAAGAAATCAGTCATGAAATAAATCAAGATCAAGAACAAACCTTTTCATCATACCCAATTTTTGATCAAGATCCTGTCGACCAAGATTCTTATGATGATCCCCTCATTCTTTTCTATTCCACTCATAATAACACCCTTGTTTCTCAAGAGCAATATGTTCTTTCAAGTACCATCCAACATCCACCTCCTAAACAAGATCCCATTATCATTTCTCCTAGTCTCTCTCATGACTCTAATACACAAGTTGTTCATGAACCCCTTATCAATAAAATCAACAATCTAGATCATACTACACAAGACAACTTGTCAACAATGGTATGTGTACCATCATCAAATGCCAATGTGGTGACAAAAACAAGCATAGCACCAGCTATTTAAATCAACACCCAAATTGTTACATCATTTTCTTCAAGCACAAGCATACTACCAACTAATGAGATCAACACCCAAATTGTTTCATCATACTCTTCAAGTGCATCAATAAAAATAGGCATAGGACCCGCTCATATCACAACTTTGAAACCAAAATCTATTTTCCTCATACACCCACACTCGAAAGACAGGGGGCAAGAATGTCCACCACAACTGAACTGGTTTGAAAATAAGGGGGCTATAGCGGAAACTGTACATGAAAGGCTCCCAACTAAATATCCTATTGAAAAAGACAGGTTCATTCAACTCTTCAAACAAAGACGAATGAATTATCTACACAAAGTTCATACCAACTCAATAACAACATGCACCTAAAAAAGATATTACATCTAAGGGTGGGTTCATTTCAATTTTTCAGTACTACATTTGCATATTTCTTTACTGCACTGCATATCTTCATTTCAGAGTGCATTATAGTTACTTACATATCACCATTGCATAACATATAGTTGCATATCATTATTGCTTTATCATATAGTTGCATCAATAAAACATGATGTTTGTCTGAGTTATTCACTTGTCTGCATTGAAAGGAACGAAGGTTGTCTCATTTCCTAGATACATGTTCATGAAGTCTTTAGGAGGTCTTTAGTCATTCATCTTCAACATCACATTGTGATTAAGCTTTATCCTTGGTTGGGTAGAAGTTTCACTGTCAAGTTTTGTTACCCAAAATCTATCAATTTCTATATCTCACATATTAATCAAAAGCTCTTAGTCATTACAGACACCTAGTTGGTCATGTGGCTAGTGAAAAATCCAATATTCTGCTTCAGCGCCATTGTAATTATCATACCCAAGTAGGTTTCATTACTTACAAGTCAAGGCAAGAAAATAAAAGAAAAAAGTGTTATGTCAATCTCAAGGCAAAACAAAAAAATGATATATTACTGAAATATCACGCATACAAGTATGAAAAAACAAAAAGAAGGTTGACTATGAGAACATGCAAATAACTCCATCAGGGCTATGGACGTGTATTGGGAATGGAGAAATGTTTGAGAGATTATAGTGCTTAACCTCATTGGATCCCTAAAAGATTTCTAGAAGCGAGGCTCTATCCAGGTTACTTTTGAAGTCAGAATAACTCATGTAGCTAGCCACATAGGATTTCAAGGGTCTTTGATAATTATAAGAGTCAAAATGAACTCAATTGCACACACATGGGCAAAAGAAGATCAAAGTTTCAAGAATTGATCGAGAAGTTTTCCGCCCCTCCATTCATAAATCTTGGTTACATAGTGTGTTAGGTTGGATGGTCTAAGTCTTTTGAGAATGGATTGAACTCCTATCTCTGAAACGTTTCACACCTTTAATCCAATTAGTGCATTTTAGAATGAAAGACACACACACTCATCCTTATTTGAATAGGAACTACATTTTTGTCATGCATCCTGCATTAGCATAACTCATATAAAAAATTTATTGTCTCCACCACATCATGCATCATCATGTTATCGTCATAGGTCTGCATACTTGGGGGTATAATTGAAAAAATCCTAAAAATCAGATAAAGTCTTGAAAAAATAATAAAAAACATTTAGATAAAGTCTTGAAAAAATCAATCAAAAACATTCAGAAAAAGTCCTAAAAAAATTAATCAAAAACATTCACAAAAAGTCCTGAATCATAAAATGTCATTGAAAAAATAAAAAAAATAAAAAAATCAAAGAAAGAAAGCATGGGCCATCCATCAAATCAAATCAACAAGAAGCAAAATCTCAAATTCTACAATCAAACTGATCACATGTCTTGTTAATCAATCAAGCTCTATCAAACAACAATATGTCTTATACAAGAAAGGGTATACTCGAAAACAGACAAATCAGTCTTATACGAGGTACTCACTCTTTGAAACCAGACATTCCTATCAATGATCACACAAATCAAAACAATGACATAGATTAGTATGATTGCTGAATTTTGTCCAATTTAGTCCTATATTTATCAATTAATGGCAAGTCATGTTTCATCAATAACAAAAACATTTGAAAAACATCAAAATCCAAAAAACATAAAAAATATCAAAAAAATCCAAAAACCATCAAAAATACCAAAAACATATAAGGTTGAAAAAATCAAAAACATAAAAAAATACAAAAACATTGAAAAATCAAGCCCATAAAATAGAAATCTGCAATTGCTAATATTACATCACAATTGATGTCAAAATCCTACGTAATTGCTAATATTACACCGCAATTGCTATTAAAATCCGGTGCAATTGATATGAAAATCCAGTGCAATTGCTAAAATCTACGACAATTGGTAGAATGGGGCAAAAACACAAAAAAATCAAAATATCGATCCACTAAATCCAAAAATATTCAAATTTCAATTAAAAAACTTGCAATAAATTATCTCGCAAGAATCAAATATCCTAGCAGATGTCCAACAAACACTTCGCACAAAGTTAAACAAAGGATATAACTATCTTGTCAAAACAACTGCAATCAAACTGATCAACTGTCTAATCTATCGAATTACTATCAAACTATCAACGTGATCAACATCTTGTCTTAAACAAAATCGGTACACTCGAAACCAGACATATCAGTCTTATATGGGGTACTCAAACTTCTGAAACCAAACATTATCAAAATTACATCAAGCAATCGCACGAAGACAGAAATGAGTATAGTTGCTGCATTTTGTTCTGGTTGCTTTTATCTTTTATCAAATTGGCGAAGATCATTGCTTTTAGCTACTCAAGGATGTCCAAAAAGTGTGTAGAGGAGCCATGATGGGCATGATCCTTTTTCTTTGTTTGTTGTTTGTGGTTTGAACCAATGAAGTTTTGGGGCAATAGCTCCAGTGGGTGTCTATGATTGGTACATTCATTTGGCAAGTATCCCATGAAGGATAACTTTGTTTGTGACTACCACACATACCTCGACCCTTGTTGTTATTCCTAGAATGGAGGGTTCATTCCTTGTCTGTTACATGTTTGTTTCTTTGCAATGAGATATCTATACATCTTGGTTCCTTATACCCTGGTGTACTAAGCTTCATTGTTACATAATAAGGCTCAATGATGAAAATGTATTGCACTATGAATAAAGACAAGAAGACTATTCATCATCAATCATATCATTTCATTTTTCTAATCTCATCATGTTGATGGTCTCTTCATGTCATTCTCTCATCAAGTATTTTTCTACTTGATCATTCTTTCATCTAACATGATCTCTCTCATCACTTAATTTCAATCTTTTCATCTATAATTCTATCATTTTCTCATATCAACTATTCTATATATCGATCAATTATTCTTCACCTTTATCATATTTTATCATTCATCCAATTTTTATCTATCTTCGTCATATACAAGATGTATCCTTCTTGAAACTAGACGTTTTGTTATTTATTTTTGTCTTATATAGGATTAGTCCTTCTTGAAACCAAACACGATCATCTATCATTTTTCTTATACAAGATGTATCCTTCCCAAAACCAGACGTTTTGATCATTTTTGTCTTATACAAGATGTGTCCTTCCTAGAACTAGACTTTATCTTTATCAGATCAATCCTATCAATCTTATCTACAAATCACTTCAATCATTTATTTTCTATAATCAAACTCATTCCTGCCATCAAGTTAACCATTCTTCCATCTCTCATCTAACATTCTTCTTCTTTCGAGAGATCATCCATGCCTTCAATGCACAAACAATCTCTTGAGGGGGCATTATACCCTAGTGTCACCGAGGCATACTGGGGTAGAAATTTTTTCATATTCTTTGAAACAACGTCATTCTGACATTGTCTCAAAGAGGGGCAAATGTAGACACCTAAAAATGTCTCAAAAATTCTACACTAATTATTCATCTAATTAATTAAGTAATTCTTTAATTATTTGATTAAATTAACTATTTCTTCTAAATCATCACCCTTCAACGCTTCTAATTATTCTATTTCTATTCTCAAATCATTTTAATCAGTTAACCAAATTAAAATAACCAATTATTTAATTAATTGTGATATTTTCCTTAGTTAAATAATCTTTATTATTTAATTAATTCAATCTCCCAAGTTTAAATAATTTCATTTAAATTATTTAACTTAATTAATTAAATTCCTCCAATTCCCCAAATTATAATTCCAATTAATTTCATCTAATTTCATTTCATATTTCCCCAAATTCGAATTTCACTTCATTTCAATTAATTTCATATTTCCAAATTCACATTTTCCCCAAATCTGAATTTCAATTAATTTCATGTGCATTTCAGCATTCAAATGACCAAATTCAAATTCAAATTGAAAATGAAAATCAAATTCAATTTTAAATTCCTACAACACATGCTAAAATTAGAACTGATTGATCAAATCAGTTGTCTAATCAATTAACTCAGTTAACTCATCAATCATCCCTTTTAAACTCAAAATCAACCTTTTATGACTAATCCATCAATTCGGTCATCTCCATAGTCTATTCAGTTCACTAATCAATCAAATGAGTTTACTAATCCATCTATTCAGTTTACTCTCCAATCAACCTAGTTGACTACTCAATCAAATGAGTTAACAAATCAGTTAATTGAGTTCACTGATAAATCTAAATCAGTTACCTATCAATCAACACTTGAGTTCTATTTCTCACCCCCTGTGTTGAAAATCTATAAATTTAACCTCTTTTCATCATTTCAATCTAGATTTTGAGAATCACAACATTAAGCCATTCAACATCTAGCTTTTGAGAATCACACTCTTCAACATTGTTGTCTATTTTATGCAGGAAATCAAGTGCAATACCTGAGAGCCACCTACATCAACAACAATGGAGAAGAGCAATGGAAGCCTTTCTATGTCAATTGAGGGAGTTTTAGATAGATTATTCTTTCAATTCAATTGATATTAGTTTTATTTCATTGTTATTTAGGAGTAATATTAATTAGATTTAGAGTTGTGATTCACTCTTTGATAATTTGATTTATGCAATATATGCCTATTTATTGCCCGAAGACATTTGGTGAACTCGACATAAAATACTCTGACCTTCATTTTTTGTTTTGACGAATTTTGCAGATCTGTACGTGCACAGGAAATTGGATGTCGCAATTGAATACGCAAAAAATTGCAATTGCCGATATCATATCGCAATTGCTATGATATCACATCACAATTGATCAAACAGAATGTCGCAATTGCTTCATTAAATCACAATTTCTCTAAAAGACTACAAATTAAAAAATTCTTGTGTCGATTTTGCATAAGTTTGTCTTGCGCATCTAACCCTGAAATTTTATTAAATTCTGGAAAAATTGATTTCTGCATATAAAATGTATCTAATCCAATGGCAAGAAAGGTGAGATTCTGAATTTCAGGTGCAAGGAAGACAAAATAGAATAGGAGACAACAAAAGGCTTATCAAAGGCTTTTAAAGGCTGAAAGGGAGCTCCGAGAGATCGAAGAAAAAGGGTAGGTAGGAAAAATATTATATTTTATTGTCACATGGTTTTGGGCACATGGTTTGATGTAATACCAGTTGGTGGTTTTGTGGGAGCTTGTGTTTATAAAAGCAACCACAAGGGTAGTTGTTTGGGTTGGTCAATTAGCCAGGTTAGAATTTGTGAAGGAAGCATGGCATGTGATATGTGGATTCATGCTTGGTCACATGGAGTGCTTGTTGATGGCTTGTTATGGTTGGGTTTTCAGAAGCTTTCCATAGTTGTACTATAATGGACACATTGCTGATAATACATGGTGGATGATGCTTTTGGAGGCAAGGTTTTTCCCTAATGAGGGTTTTCCCAGGGTATATCTTGTGTCACATTTTCATGGGTATGTTGTCTATTCTTTGCATATGGATTCTATGTGTTGATTTGATTAAGATCTCAATTGGGTTATGTGGAAATTGTCATAAAGTTGGCTGCAAGTTTCCTTAACATCACCAACATCTCTAGTAGGCTCTAATTCTTCACATAATTCCACTCCACATAATTCTTTACCTAGATTTAGGATGGGAGATGCAAACTGTGATGCTGACTAAGAGAAGGAGACTCCAACCTTCCATTTTACCATTGTGCAATAAGAGAGAAACACTACTCTCAAGAATACCACTATCAACCTGTATACACATAAAAATTGGCTATGAGCAATTAAATAAATATTTTATATTTATTTAATAATTATTCTTCTATTAAATAGTTAATTTGAAAAGATTAATTTATTTAATTCATTTTCATGTCTTTCTATTAATTAATATTTTATTAATTAATTCATTTATCCTATTCTTCTAATTAATTAAATATCTAATATTTAATTATTCTTTTAACCAAGTTAATTAAATATCTAATATTTAATTATCTCCTCCAAACAATTAAATATCTAATATTTAATAGTTATTCTCCTATCCTATAGTCTCAAATATTAAATAATTCCTAAATTATTTAATCTTTCTTATCCAACTCACTCTCCATCTCCACTTCATTTTCCCTTTGCCAACTCATCAAACATGTGGCTAAGGAAATTAATATTTTTTAATATTAATTCATCATTTATCTCCAACCTCCAAACTAAATGAAAATTGTGTACGTACACATATTTCATAACCATTTTCTATATTCTCTCCAACACCACCTACATCTTAGGAAGGACTTGAGTCCACTTGTCCTCTCATGCCCAAATTTCCTCCAACCATCCCTAGATTCCCTTAGTCAACAACCCAGTCAAGGTGAGATGAGTGACACTTATCTTCTCCTTCTCCCTTTCTCTCAACCTTTACCTTTGCTCACAACCATCCAAATCTGTAGATCTGATCATGACCATTGATCTAAGCCACATCATCTCATCCTCTCAAAGTCTATAAAATCAAGAGCTTCAGTTGAGAGAGAGTTAGACTTCAAGAGACTTCAAGTGCATTTTGCAAGCTAATCATATGCATCTGTGAGTTTTAGTTTTGAAGCAAATAGCAATTATCATATAATTTCATTTAGCATAATCATTTAGTATAATCATGTAGCATTTTGCATATCATAGCATCAATTAACTACAAGTTATCAGTCCATTCTTCATATACCATCTTGGAAGCCAATAGTGCATTGTTTGACAGCACACCATTTGCAACCAGGAACAGTGGAGTTAGGACACAATGAGACATAAGCCATGAAGGTAAAATAATGTTTTATTTTAGTATGTATTTCATGTAGTTTCATTGGTGGAATTTGGATTTCCTGTATGCATTTCCATTTGTATTTTGTGAAACTAACTTATTACAGGTAACATTCTAAGGATGAAATTCAAGCTCACACACAACCCTTCCAAACTTACATGGGCTTATCACAAAGGATCCAAACATTTTTTTTTTGAGGTTGATGTCCTATGTCGTAGTTATGAATACATTATAGATTCCTATAGGTTGAAATTTCTCCCTATGAATCTCAAGTATGTCACCCTAAGATGGTTCATGAGCTTGGGGAGAGATGCAATGGCTAGCTGGGATAATATGAAGATAACGTCTTGAAGAAATATAAAGACTACTACATAGGAGGAGACTTTCATGGAGATGATGTCTTCTACATGGCACAAAAGGAAGACAAGCCACTAGAAGACTCCTGAACACTTCTTGTTTAGTCTGCAAAAGAAACAATTTGTGCGAAGACTATGTCAAGCATGTTTTTCTTCATTGAATTGGTGAGGATTGTTTGAATGGATTAAACTTAATGGCAGGTTGAGATGTCACTCAAGCTACATGGTATGATATGTGCCAACTTGAAATAAATTATTCAGGGCCAACCATGAGGAAGATCAAAAGTATACAAGGATTATCATCTAAGTCAATTTCTAAAGTTTCATGAATGGAAATCAGTAACCTACTTTCAGACATGAGGTAGAATATTATCAACCACATGTCTACTTAGATGGATGCATTGTAAGAAAGAAAGAAGTAGGATGAGGAAGATGCTAACCGAATATTGCCCATATTTCCATTATAAGAAGAGAGATTGTATACGCAAATGAGTTTCAAATATAGAGGATAGGCCCGCTTTTAAGTCCATAGAATATGAAGATGGCCAAGTGTTTTACATTGCCCAGCGAAAACCATGAAATCAAAGGCCAGGTAAGCCTAGAGTGTTGGTATTTTGGATATGTTGATATAGGTTTTGTCATTGATGTCAACACCTATCAACTCTGGCACTTTGGAGAATTGGTTATGTTCACCGACAAGCAAGTGACTTTATGCACAGTCACCAGTATTTGGTTCACCGACACTTGGAATAACATGGAAAACACTTGGTTATGTTGAAGACATCATTTGGACACTTTATCTTGGAGATTTGTTCATTGGTATATTCGTGTTTGCATATTTGTTGTTATCGACAAATAGGTCTAGGATAAGCATCGATAGGCTTATCTATTCTAGATCAGCGCGACACGCTTTGGAGATGATTTATTATTGTTGTAAATGCATTAAGACGACATGTTGAATCAGATATTGCATCGATTATTGATTTACTTGTAAATTGTTTTATTGTAATATCTTTTAGAGCTCACCTACTAAAATTGGTCTTAGGTTATGGTATATATGTAAGATCTTATTTGTAAGATCGATATGCGATTGGGAAAAGGAATTGTAAAAAGGCATATGCGAGAATAAGTAGAGCTATACACGTAGACATCAATTGAAGGTGAAGGAAGGTTTTGTGAAGGCATATCAGAACTACACCAAAACTGAATCCAACATATGAAGATGCTATTTTGAGCAGTACATCTTTATTGGATTTAACCATCCAATTGTAGTCAATGTGACTCCTATTCATGTTTGAGCAGTGAGCTCTAGGCACTTAGCCTTTCTTCATGTGTAGACCCCATTTGTATACACATACTATTTGCAGTAGTATCATCTGATTGTGGGTAAGGTTTCCCACCATGGTTTTTCCCCTTACAGGGTTTCCACGTACAAATATTGGTGTTATGTGTTGTGGATGTTATTATCTTTCTGTTTCATGCATTAATCTTTACCGATACTACAATTAACTGATAAATTGTCTACTGACATAAAGTTTGGTTTACCGGTATTAAGCATTAAGTTTGGATAACTTGTTTTTGGTTTGAATTTATTAGACAATTGATTCAACCCCCCTCTTAGTTGTCTCTGGGACCTAAAAATTGGTATCAAAGCCTAGTCCTCTTTTTGCAGAAGTTTAACAACTTGAGAAGATCCAATGTCTACTAACTATTTCAGGAAGGATAGTCCTAAACTTGATGGATCCAACTATGGCATATGGAAGATCAGGATGGAGACACATCTAAATTGCATTGGAAAGGACATCTGGGAAGTTACAAAGAATGGCTATACTGCTCCTACTCCCAGTTGGCCTAATCCACCTACCTTAGGAAAAGATGAAGAAAATGATTGCAAAGCAAGGGAAGCACTTTTGAGCGCATTATCAAATTAGCAAATCATGGGATTATCAGATAGATCTACCGCTAAAGCTATTTGGGACCATCTGGAAACATTGAATGAAGGAGATTCCACAGTCAAAATTGCAAAACTTGAAAGCTTTCGAGTCAGGTATGAAGATCTGAAAATGGAAGAAGATGAAAGGATTTCTTCTTTTATGGAAAGAGTAAATGAAATTGTTTTGGGTATTAAATGTTGTGGAGGAACCTTAAGTGAAGATGAAATTGTGTCAAAAGTTTTAAGAGGATTGCCACTGACATACAAAATGAAAGTTACTACTATAAATGAGTTAAGAACAATGCCTAATACATCAGTAACTAGGGACACATTGATTGGAAAACTTTCAGCTTTTGAAATTGAGGAAATTGGTCCTGTTGCTACTATAAAGACAGATTTAACTTTTAAGGCATCAACATCATCTGCACCATCATTTGACAAATCTGATTGGAAATCCTTTTATCTAAGACAACTTGAAGAAATTAGGAGAGAAAATGAAGAACTTGAACAACATGAAGCGCTATTTGCAAGAAAAATGCCTAAAGGTCCAGTTGGAAGTAAGTATGAAGGTAAAGCACCCTTTAAATGTTTTAACTATAATAAGATTGGTCATATGGCTTCAAGATGCCCTAATAGATATGCTAGATTAAGAGAAGAAGCTAGAAGAACATACAAGCCTAACCCTGAATATCAAAGATACAGATTTAAGAAGAATAAAGACAAGTCTTGTTGTATACACCTAAAATTGGCTATGAGCAATTAAATAAATATTTTATATTTATTTAATAATTATTCTTCTATCAAATAGTTAATTTGAAAAGATTAATTTATTTAATTCATTTTTCGTATCTTTCTATTAATTAATATTTTATTAATTAATTCATCTATCATATTCTTCTAATTAATTAAATATCTAATATTTAATTATCCTATTCTTCTAATTAATTAAATATCTAATATTTAATTATTCTTTTAACCAAGTTAATTAAATATCTAATATTTAATTATCTCCTCCAAACAATTAAATATCTAATATTTAATAGTTATTCTCCTATCCTATAGTCTCAAATATTAAATAATTCCTAAATTATTTAATCCCTTATCCAACTCATTCTTCCATCTCCACTTCATCTCCCCTTTGCCAATTTATCAAACATGTGGCTAAGAAAATTAATATTTCTTAAATATTAATTTATCATTTATCTCCAACTTCCAAATTCAATGAAAATTGTGTACGTACACATATTTCATAACCATTTCCTATATTATCTCCAACACCCCCTACATCTTAGGAAGGACTTGAGTCCACTTGTCCTCTCATGCCTAAATTTCCTCCAACCATCCCTAGATTCTCTTAGTCAGCAAGCCAGTCAAGGTGAGATGAGTGACACTTGTCTTCTCCTTCCCCCTTTCTCTCAACCTTCACCTTTGCTCATAGCCATTCAAATCTGTAGATCTGATCATGACCATTGATTTGAGCCACATCATCTTATCCTCTCAAAGTCTATAAAATCAAGAGCTTCAGTTGAGAGAGTTAGTCTTCAATATAGTTCTCAATCAATCATATGCATCCATGAGTTTTTGAAGCAATTAGCAAATAGCAAATATCATTTTAGCAATATAATCATATAGCATTATCATTTTAGCATAATCATGTAGCTTTGCATATCATACTATCAGTTAACTACAAGTTATAAGTCTATTCTTCATATGCCATCTTGGAAGTCAATAGTGCATTGTCTGAGAGCACACCATCTGCAACCAAGAACAATGGAGTTAGGACACAATAAGATATAAGCCATGAAGGTAAAATAATGTTTTATTTTAGTATGTATTTCATGTAGTTTCATTGGTGGATTTTGGATTTCTTGTATGCATTTCCATTGTATTTTGTGAAACTAACTCATTACAGGTAACATTCTGAGGATGAAATTCAAGCTCACACATTTTGGCACCCACCGTGGGGCAAGACCTCGCATATACCTTTAAAAATCTCACAAAAAGTTAAATCAACACATTTGTAATGCAAATTCATGCATGTGTGAATTCTGATAGAGCTTTTGTTCGATAGGTTAGCGCATTTGCATCATAGGTTAGTGCATATGTCATGCAGGTTAGCACTTTTGTCTGAAAAATTGCGCATTTGCATCATAGGTTAGCGCATGTGTCGTATAGGTTAGTGCTTTTGTCTTAAATTCTACGGATTCGTATCACAAGTTCACGCATTTGCATCATAGGTTAGCGCATATGTCAAAGAAATCGTGCTTTTGTATCCACAGAGCATCACTTTTGTAGTCTAAGTTAGCGCTTTTGATCTGCAGGTTAGCGCTTTTGAACAGAGCGATAGCGCATATGTTAGGTTAGCGCTTTTGTTTATAAAACTGACAAATTTTCTTGTAGGTCTGAATGTCCAAGAAATCAGATTTTTTAGATTACTAACATGCATGTGTAGGATGACATTTAAGGCAAATTTTATGCATTTTATCATCTAGCTAATTAAAAGTCTTCATTTGGGAAGTAATATATCATATCTTGTTCACCTAGTTTAACTAAGAGGATAAATTGACAACATGCAACTTGCATTTTTGGTATTTTCTCTAAAATAGTTGCACATAGACTTTTAAAAGGGCTAAAATGAACACCATGCTTGTTGAAGCAACATCTCCAAATAGGACTTAACCAATAATTGCTTTGAAAAGGATAAAAAGAACACTTGTATTCTGTGTCTCGAAAGTGGTAGGTATATGCTCTCCCCTTAATTGGGTGACCAAAAAGCCAAACCCACTCTTTTACGCTTTCTTTACTTTCAAGCAATTAAATCCTTTTAGAGGGCCTGCCTTCCTGAGTTGCCTTGAGGGGGCCAGTGAGAGGGGAATGACCTAAAGTGGAAACAGGTTAATATCAAGTCCTTCCAATCCACTATAAATAAATCATGTTTGTGATGAAAGTCTCAAACAACATGTGCTGATAAGTTCATACCAACACTATGTTTCCCCATAAACCCTATGGAGCATAACCTCTATAGGCTAGGAACCTTCTGTATTTACAAAGTTGAAAGTGCTGCATGTATGGCCACATGACCGGAAGCCTTTACTAAAAACCACTTGTACTAGTTGCCAAAATCCTTCTAGTTGTTGGCACATGAGGTCGGACCTCTGAAGTGGCTCACATACATATGGTTCCTAGTAGAGATATAAAGTTTTCCATGGGGAGATTTCATGGAAACTGGTGCTTGGCTGCCTCGAAGAAGTGAGTGCTGAGGGTGGAGCCAGTGGGGTCAAGAATCTAAATATCCGCTTTGAATAGCGTAGCCTCGAGGGAAACTCCATGTGAGATTCAACAACTATTGTCTCAACCTACCATAGGGACTGTACTTGCTTGTGCATTTTGTTTATTAAACACTATGTCTTCTATGTCTGTAACATGTTCCAAATGGTCAAAAATTGAAGAAAATTATCATCTACAAGGGAGCAAAAATCCAACAAGTGTTTGAAAAAGTTTGATAAAAAAGGGTAATACAAAAGCTTTCCAAAACTTGAAACACTAGACCAAAATCAAAGTATCAAAGCATCAATATCAAAATAATTCTTGAAGTAGGTTTGTCTCTAAACCATCACATACTTTTCAAACTAGCTCAAACAACTAGGTTACTAATCCAACAAGTAATACTCAAAAGGTTCTATAAACATCAACATTTAACAAGCTACCGATTCAACTATCTTGAGTGCAAAAATCAACATCTTTATCAAGTTTCTCATCAGGATAATCAAATCCTCTATCACGAAGCTTGATCAAATCTATACTAGGTTCTTAATCTTGGATATATCTTTCCTATTTTGAACCTAGGTTATATCAAAACCAAAATTGCACCAACTTTGGAATCAAACAAACTTGTGAATTGTCAAATGCTTATATGACTTTTAAGTATCACCTTAAGAAAAGAAAACCCAGTTATAAAGCTACTCAGAAAAGGATAAGATTCTTGTATATCAATCGCAAGATCTTATTGAAACATAGGACATTCTTACACCATTTTCGTCACTACTTACGTGGCTGCAGTATAGAATTTGACGGTGAAACTTTACAAAGACGTGCCTTTCAAAAAAGAGACGCTTTATCCCAATGAACAAACAATAGTGGTAAGATCAACAAAGCATATCTTCCTAAACCAATAATCACCTATTGACTTTGTCCTTTGGGAATTTCAGCAACATTGAAATAATCACATGCCAGTTTGGACTAAAGCCCAACACGAGAAACTTAGAAAACAACAACAAATGGAGGAAGAAGATAATTCTGTATTCCACACTTTTGGATTTACCACTGTTGATGAAGAAGCTGTCAATAACATCATTAGAGACCTTGAGCAAGATTTCGAATTTGATAGGCTAATGGAAAAATTGTTGGCAAAACAAAAAGAAAAACATCTCTTGATGTTGGCAAAATCTGGAGCTAAACTACCACAAGACTTTAACATGGAAAGCTTGAAACAAGATGTAGAGACAAGTAACACCCAAAACAAAGATGATCCAAATAACGATGACATAAACAAAGAAAGTAACGAAGAAACAAGGAAAGAAAGGGACGATAAAAGAAAAGAACGTAGTGACAAAAAGACTCATGAAGAAATAAGAAGAAACTATGTAGATAATCCCTTATCAAACCTTACTCAACGAATACAAACTCTTAAACAACAAATACAAGACATGAAAAATGGGACAAGCTCCAAGAAATATTCATTAGAAGATATATGCCCATATCCTTTTGATAAAAATCTGAATATGATACCATTTCTGCAACATTGCGAGATTCCTAAATATGACAAATACGATGGAAGATCTGATCCTCAAGATCACATTAGGGAGTTTTGTACTATGAGCATGGAATTTACTCACGATGAAACTTACCTTATGCATCTTTTTCCTAGGAGTTTAAATGGACAATCAATGGAGTGGTTTTCAAGATTACCATCCGGAATCAAATCCTTTGAAGAACTTGTGAATAGGTTTATTTCACAATATTCCTACAATATAAGGAATGAAATAACAATGCTAGACTTTGCAATGTTAAACAAAAGAATGGTGAATCCTTTATGATTTTATTACAATGATGGAAATGCATGTTTAATAGGTATCCCTGAGATGTACCTTATCAAGAAAAAATGGACATATTCATTGATAATCTTATCAGTGAAATGAGTTATCGACTAAGGATGCAATGTCCTCCCTCTTTTGCCAAAATGATCTAGAATGTTCTAAAAATAGAGAACGCAATGGTAAAGAAAGGAGAACTAAAACTTTACAATAATTCATACAACAACAACAACAACAACAACAACAACAACAACAGCAACAACAAACCCAAGTTCTAGTCAAAGAATAGGATTGCCAGCAATGAAGGGAATGACGATAATAGTAATACAAAATAACAACAACCAATTTTCAATCTATCAAGTCAAAACCCAAGCAATAACAATCCAAAAAACAACAAAGCTAAGTCTTTTTTCTCCAATCCTCGAAGAAAATTCACAAACATTGGAGAATCTTTAGAATCAGCCCTAAAAACCTTAATTGCTAATAAATTGATTGTTTTGCCAGAAACAAGAAATTATGAACCACCAGTCAAGCCCAATTGGTGGAATGACAATCATTTTTGAAACTATCATCGGAATAAAGGACACCTAACAAATGATTGTCAGAGATTGAAACACCTTATCCAAGATCTAATCGATAATGGAACCATTACAGTGGATAGCCATAAAACGAACGAATCACACTTGGCTTTCAAAAATCCACTCCCAAATTATGACAAAGGCGAATCCTCCCAATTAAAAAATGACAAAGGAAAAACCAAGGTGAATTACACTTATACGTACGATGATGTAGCGAATGTGATTATTGTTAATGAAAATTCATCTTCAGAACCAATCAATGTTATCACGAGAAGTAAAGTAAAGGTTACCTTACCAGGTGTAACAAAAGATCCAACATCTAATCCACATCAATACAATTTAGTAGAGCAATTACAATGAATACCCGCTCAAATATCAATTCTGGAACTTCTCAAGATTTCACCTATGCATAAGGACATTTTGGAGAAAGCTTTAGTGGAAACAACAGTTTCAAAAGATTTGGATATAGATCAGTTCCAAAATATGGTAGGACACCTCATAGCTCCTCATTGCTTATCACTGAAAATGATGACACATCCTTGCAACATCCTCATAATGCTCCCTTACATGTTGAAGTCTCCATAAATAAAACTCATGTCAAATGTGTGCTCATAGATGGAGGTGCTAGATTAAACATTTGTGCATTAAGTTTGATAAAAGCTTTGGGATCTTCAGAGAATGCAGTAGACCCGAAAAAGAAAATAACCATCAAGGCTTATGATGAAGAAAAACATTCTTCTAAAGGGACTGTTGTGCTACCAATAAAAATAGGACCTGTGGAAAAGGATACAATGTGTCAAGTTTTAGATTTGAACCTCTCCTACAATATTCTTTTGGGAAGACCATGGATTCACAAGATGCAAGCAGTTCCTTCTACATATCACCAATGTGTAAAATTTCCTCACAAAGGAAAATAAATCACTATAATTTTAGATTCCAGTCAATATTGCAATAATTTGAAGCCAACACAAGATACAAGAGTTCCACATAACAGAGAATCAGTATATCCTACTAAGGAAATTCAAGCAAAGTTATGGGAAACTTTTGAAGAAAAGCTCAAGTTAAATGATGAAGGAATGGGAAAGTATTCTTTGCAAAATATTCCACTTTCCCCTAAGTCATATGGGAAACCTACAGATATTCAATCAAAGGCATCAGGAAAATCAAAACATATGTTTAAAGGAACCTTTGTTAGTGCTGGAACTCTTGAAGAGTCAATATTCCCATAAAACAATATGGCAAAGGATATGAAATCATGCAAAAGATGGGATATGAAGGAAAAGGACCAATTGGTAAGCAACATCAAGGTATTTCAGAACCCATTTGTCCACACTCACAATCCACAGATGACAAATCTGGGCTAGGATATCTGAAGTCTAATCAAAAGCAACATAATCATCAACAACAAAAATGGAGAAAGAAATCAGTTTCTAAAGAAGAAAATTGGCAAGAAAAGCTACATCAAGCGACTGAAATAGTAACCAATAAACAAAAGAAGCAAGAAGAACATGAAAAGAAAGAGGAGGAGATCATCATCCAAGGTGAAGAAAAATCTTGTCAACAAGTTCTGAAAATACAAACAAAGGCAAAATCTTTACAAGATTTTCTAGAAGCAGTAAAAATAGAGATGGCAAAAATCAGAGAACTCTTTGCACCATACGACATTCCAGCATGGTATAGTGGAGTAATCTTGGATCAGAATTCAGAAATAGACTCTAATGAGTATGAATGCAGTCCAGATGTCTTATCCACTACATCAAGTAAAGAACATAATGAAGATCAAGTAGCTATCACGGAAGAAGACTTGTCTATAGCAGAACAAAAGATGAAGTTAGAAAGAAGGCAAGAAAAACTCAGAATCCAGAGAAAAGAGGCATATGCAAAAAGAAAAGGGAATGACAAATACAGAGAAGAAATGCCACAGGAAGCGCAAACATGGATCGGATATGGAAGAACCATGGAAGAGCTATGGGATAGTCAAGTTGGACTAACTATTAGTCCAGAAGAAGTTGAGTTTGAAAAGAGACAAAATCTATTAGAATAATCTACTTCATGATGTGCACAAATATGTCAACTCTAAAATACAAATGAGGTCAATCAAGAAGGAATTTGCAGTATCAAAGATGTGTGCGTGCATATAATCCATTCATTTAAGGGACAAACATCAATTGAAGGACCACTTGAGTGTGAACTACCAAATGCTAATATTAATCTTGTTAAGACTAATTCAGAAATGCTTGAGAAAGACAATTCTCACAAACATTTAATCTATGACAATACCTATTCTACGTCAAGTTATGATCATTATGTCATGAACATTGAAACACCTAATGACGACAATGATTATGATTTACCCCTTCTACATCCTGAACTAATTGATTGGGATAATTTAGACAACCCCAAACTAAATGTCTTTTCCAATGATCATGACTTAGCCGTGTACCTTAACATTGTTGAACCTATCCATCCTAAGATATCTTCCATTGTAGAATCAAGTGATATTTCTCATAATCAGGAGAATGCCAAACTTTCCAATCACAAAAGTGAAATAAAACAAGGAAAGAGACCTATTGTTGAAAACCATTTCATGGCAACATTAGATCAATCAAAAGAGAAAACAAAGGGCGTATCTGATGCTGAAAACCTCCTAGAGGCGCTTGAAGATGGAAAGTTTGACATTTTTCCTGCATATTTTCAAGAGAGATCTACCATCTTGATAGAACCAACAGAAGCAGTAAACATTGATACATCAAAAGATCCTAAAATACTTCATTTTGCTGCCTCATTATCAGAAAGAGAGAGGAAAGAGTACATGGAATTTTTTAAGCAAAGATAAACAAATTTTGCTTGGTCTTATGCAGATATGCCAGGACTTAACCCAGACCTTATCATGCATCATCTTAATATGGATTTAAAAGCAAAACCTGTCAAGCAGAAGCTAAGAAAGATGCATCCGCATATTGCTCTCCTTGTCAAAACCGAGCTCAAGAAACTATTAGAAGTGGGTTTCATAAGACCAGTTGCTTATCTAGAATGGGTCTCAAGTATTGTACCAGTATCAAAACTAGATAAGAGCATAAGAGTCTGCACAGATTTCAGAGATCTAAATAAAGCATGTCCAAAAGATGATTTCCCATTACCAAACATTGATATTATAGTGGACTTATCAGCAGGCCATGAGATGTTTTCATTAATGGATGGCTTCTCAGGATATAATCAAATAAGAATCGCACCTGAAGATCAAGAGAAGACAACTTTCACCTGTTCATGGGGAACGTACTACTGGAATGTTATGCCATTTGGGCTTAAGAATGCAGGAGCGACTTATCAAAGGGCTATGATGACAATTTTTCATGACATGATGCATACATTCATGGAAGATTATGTCGATGACATACTTGCAAAATCTCACACAAGAAAAGAACATTTGAACATTCTAAGCAAGATTTTTGACAGGCTGGAAAGATATCAATTGAGATTAAATCCAAAGAAATGTGCATTTGGAGTAACCTCTGGAAAGCTCCTTGGATACATTATATCAGCTCATGGCATCGAAGTAGATCCTGGAAAAGTTAAAGCTATCATGGAGATGGAGTCACCCAAGAACATAAGTCAATTGTGATCTTTACAAGGAAGGTTGCAATCAATCAAGAGATTTGTTTCTCAATTGGCCGATAAATGTCTTCCATTTACCCATCTTCTACATTAAAATGTTCCATTCAAATGGGATACAAAATGTGAAGAAGCTTTCTTGCAAATAAAAGAATATCTTATGAGTCCTCCAGTACTGATATCACCAACCAAGGGGAAACCATTGTTACTCTATGTCTCAACAACAAATGTATCATTAGGCGCTCTCCTAGCTCAACATGATGATGAAGGAAAAGAAAGAGCAGTTTATTATATCAGCAAAATGCTTGTTGGCTATGAGTTAAATTATTCCTCAATTGAAAAGATATGTCTAGCAGTTGTATTTGCAACCCAGAAGCTACGACATTATATGTTGATTCATTTTGTAAAACTAATAGCAAAGATAGATCCTCTCAAATATTTATTGAGCAAGTCAACATTGACAAGGAGACTAGCCAAATGGGTTATGATACTGAGTTAATTTGACATAGAATATGTTGACCGGAAAGCTATCAAGGGACAAGTCATCACTGATCAATTGGCTGATGCACCTCTACACAATAACATGTCTTTGCACATCAAATTTCCTGATGTAGATATCTTGACAGTAAGTACAAACTTTTGGGAATTGTACTTTGATGGTTCTTATACCCAATATGGATTAGGTGTAGGAATCCTTTTTATCACACCTCAAGGACACACAATTCCGAAATCATATAGACTACGATTTCCATGCACCAATAATACTGCATAGTATGAAGCATTGGCTATAGGGCTTAAAATGGCCATTGAATGGAATGTCAAAGAACTACATGTCTATGGTGATTCACAACTTGTCATAAATCAAATAAATGATGAATATCAAAGAAAGGATGATAAGCTTATGCCATACGAACAATTGATAGAGGAATTTAAAGGACAATTTAAAGAAATCACATTCACCCAAATTCCCATAAATGAGAATAAAGCAGCAGATGCGATGGCTACAATAGCATCTCTCTTGCAAAATAAAGAGAATCAACAACATTATGAATTTCTCATGGAAGATATCTTAACCCCTACCATCCAATCCCAGCATACCTATTGAATTTGCCATATATCAGGAACTAGTGAATCCTTATACGGTCAAACCTACCAATATTTGAAAGATCATATCCTTCCTTTGGAATTATCTCATAATCAATGATGAAACTTTATCCGTCAGTCCTCTCGCTATACCATTATTGCTGATATCCTATATAGGTGTGGTCTAGATGGTACATTATTGAGATGTCTTGAAAAAAACAAATCTGAGAGAGTTCTTAATGACATTCATGCAGGTATTTGCGGTACACACTCAAGTGGTTTAACATTGGCTAATAAACTTATCCGTATGGGTTACTTTTGGCCTACTATGGAAAGAGATTCATTCACCTATGCTAGAAAATGTAAACAATGTCAGATCCATGGAAATCTAATCCATGCACCGACACAAGAGTTATATCCTATGACGGGATCATGGCCATTTTCATAGTGGGAACTTGATTTGGTAGGAAAGATCAATCCCTCATCTTCTAATGGACATAAGTTCATTCTGATAGTTACTGAATATTTTACTAAGTGGATTGAAGCAGCGCCTTTAACAATAGTGACTAGAAAAAAAATATCATCATTCATCTTGAACTACATAATCTGTCGCTATGGCGTTCCTATGACCATTATCACTGATAATGGAAGGCCATTCAAAAATCAAGATGTGAAAGAACTATGTGAACAGTTTCATATCCAACATAGGTTCTCTACTCCATATTATCCATAGGGAAATGGTCAAGCCGAGGCATCAAACAAAACTATCTTGAAAATCTTGAAGAAAAGAGTAAATGAAGCTAGAAAAGACTGGCACATTCAGCTAGATCCTACTCTTTGGGCATACTGAACTAGCGTCTGCACTCCAATAGGGACAACTCCATATTGTTTGGTCTATGGATCAGAAGCTATATTACCTATAGAAGTAGAGATACCTTCTCTACGTGTATCCTTGCACGGTATTATACCAGAAGAAGAACAACAAGTCTCTCGACTCCAAAAACTAGAACTCATTTAGGAACGTCGCCAAAATGCAACAGAACATTTGAAAGTATACCAACAAAGAATGGCAAGAAGCTATAACCACAGAGTCAAGCCATGTATTTTCCAGACTGGAGATATAGTTCTAAGGGAGAATCCGAGAAATCAGCAAGACCGAGAAAAGAAGGGAAAATTTGAACCAAATTGGCTAGGACCTTTTGTCATAGTAGCAACATATGGATCCGGAGCATACAAGTTATCTACCCCTGAAGGTGATTGGTTTGATGAACCTATCAATTCTATCCATCTCAAGAAATTCTATGCTTGAGATATAAAGTCCTGAAAAAATCAATAAAAAACATATAAAGTCCAGAAAAAATCAATAAAAAACATATAAAATCCAAAAAAATGCAATAAATTTAGATGGTGAAAACTTGGTAAATAGGCGCTATCTAAAAAGTGAGTTCCTCCATCTATGAGATCGCTTTGCGCACCTATCCACTCCATTCTATCACATCTATCATTGCTATCTATCGCTAGCTTATCCATTCCATCTTTCGCATCCATTGCTCTGAACCATTTAGCAAGAAATATGCACCTTACCAATAGTTAACCAATCTTTGATATGCTTGTCATAGTCACTATCTTAGATTTTATCAGCATCGATCAATCTGCATTTGTATCCTGTCATGGTTTGGATCTTGATCAATTCATACATCCATAATAAATTTTTGTTTCCACTGGGGGAAAAATCCTATTTCCTTTTGCTAAGGTGATCTTTTGAAACTTTGAAAATCTAAAAACTTTTGAAAAACTTAGAAAAACCAAAAACACCTAGTGTTTTGAACCAGATAAAAAGCAACAAAGCAACAAAAATCACGACATTTCATAACAACTGAATCGTCAAACTTAGAACATAAAGAATCAACTAGCAATCTATAAAGGACTATCAAAGATCAATCATTAAGATGATTATATTAGTTAATGACCATTAGAACATGTGAATGACATACAAGGTTCAATGTTTATATCTTGATTTTATTACTAATCATGTACTCTATGCAACTCAAGGATGTCCATGACTAGAGAAGCTATGACGGGGCATGATTATTTTCTTTGATTGCTGTCTGTGGTTTATCTCTTACTATGGTATGAACTTGTCTCAGGATATGATCGACAAAAGATTAAGGAGGACATTCCAAGTCATGCATGAAAGGGGACAATCCTTGTCTATTCTGCAAGTAATACTTAGGTCAACTTGATCCATTATATCAAGCTGCTTGTATTAACTTGCTATATCAAAATCCATGTAAGGAATACTCAGGTCATCTTGAATCATTATGTCAAGTTGCTTGTATTTTCTTACAACATTTAAAAGCTCAATGATGAAATCAAGCACTGTTACAAGATCACATATGAAGAATGTCAGTACAATTTTTAGTTAGATCATTTCATTAGCTCATTATTCATCTGCATTATAAGAATTCATTGTCAAGTTGCATTATAAGCATATCATTTCATTAACAAATAAATGGTCATAAATAAATATTGAGTATTCTTGGACAAACAAAAATAATTTGCATTTAATCATTATAGGTGCATTTTAATCATCATTCATTCCATTTAGTTGCATTTTATCATTGCATTAGTTTGCATTTAATAACGTGTATTTCATTTATCATATAGTGTATCATCATTATTATTTGCATTATCATTTTTATAATGATCATTTAGTTGCATCTTTGCACTTAGATTCATAATCATCATAAACATTACATAAAAACACAAAAATATTTCATATAGATCATTTGCATTTGCATAATCAAAAGCAAATCAATCATTCACTTGCATTCCATATAGATCATTGCATTTGCATCATTTAAGATAGAAATCATTTTCATTTGCATCCAAGATCATCGAAAATCAAAACAAAAACATATAATCACTACATCCATATAATCAAAGCATATAGATCATCAAAGCATAAATCATCATCATCACATAGAGTAACATGCATATAAAGCATCATCATCATATAGAGTCCATATCTGCATATAGATCATCATAAAACAATAAAAGTCCAAGTATACAATGATGTCAGATAAATAATACAAATGCCTCATCAAATACAAATCAAGTCAAGGCTGTCCTGTACCACTACCACTTGACTCTGTCCATCTCTATGGCTGTGGGTGAGAAGATCCTCCAGATGCCTATCTCCCATGCTCACCACTCCTTTGAGGAGGTCCCATGACCCGACCACTGCTAGTATCCATCAACACGGTGGCATGATATCTACCTACTCTTTGGCTCTGTGCAATTGCCTCCTCATATCATCGTCGCCAGTAGGAAGTCTCCTTCCTAGTCCAAAATAGTGCTCTAATAGTATCCACCGAGAGAGTACCTGATCCAACTTGCTGAATATGATCTAGAAGACCCTGAGTATCCTGCTGTCTCCTAACAGCTCTATCCCGCTCAGTATAAGAGTCTGTACCTGTGCTTGAAGCTGATCAATTTGGGCTCTCAAACTGTCAATAGTATTCTGCCCTGACACATCATGCTTTGGTATAACCACATCTGGCACATCATACTACACAAGCTCGCCAGTCACTGGGATATGCAAAATCTTGTAGACATCCTCCAGAGTCACACTAATCTCACCCATCGGCAGGTGGAAAGTGTTATGCTCACTGTGCCATCTCTTGGCCAATGCTGTCAAAAAACCTCTGTTATGCGTAATCTCAGGCATATATAACAAATGACATAAACCATAGGCATCTATGTGTCTAATCTCAGCCTGGGTCAACTCCGTAAATAAATGACGCACTGCGGGTAATTCCTCCCAACACTAGAGAACATCAAGTTTCTCCTATTTTGTCAAGAGAAATCAATCAAATCAAATTGAATCATCAAATCTATCTATCAAATCAAATCAAATCATAAAATCTATCTATCAAATCAAATTGTATCATCAAATCTATCTATCAAATCAAATTGAAACAACCTATGCTGTCAAAACATTTTAAAACCTATCAATCATGGTTTTTTATCAAACATCGAGTTTACTCAAAAACTCTACTAGGCTCTTACATCAAAAACTAAATCGGTTTCTTAGAGCTCCTCAATCGATCAATCAAGCTAATCAAAGCTATCTATCAATCAAGCTAATCAAAGCTATCTATCAATAAAGCTAATCAACGCTATCTATCAATCAAGCTAATCAAAGCTATCAATCAATCCAACAATCAAAGGTATCTATCAATCACACAATCACGCAATCGCTAAATCAAGACCCTATTTCATCATCGATGCGTATTAAACATGTTAAATCTACTTATCAAAGTGATTTTTAGCTTTTGCATTTATCAAAAATATCAATTTAAGCAAAAATGCTATCCTATTGAGCATTTGCGCCAAACTACAATAAATGCGCTAAAACTAAATGCAAATGTGCTAACTTAGAGCATATGCGCTATCTTTTTTAACAAAAGCACTAAAACAATAGGCATAAACGCTAATCCATGCAAAAGCGCTACCTTTCTGGGCATATGCGCTAACAAACAATGCACTTGCGCTACCCTATGCATATGCGCTAACATCTTGAACATAAGCGCTAACATACCGAGCATATGCGCTAAACCTAGTTGTATATGCGCTAAACAAACTACAAAAGCGCTAACCGAAAAAATAAAAAAAATTCAAAAAACCACCTAAAACATGAAATTTTGAATTCAAACTTGAAAACAAGGCTCAGGATAAGATACATACTGGATACCCATACTCAACAGGTCGCTGGTAACGCCGAATTCGCTCAAATCAATGGTTCTCCACCGGAATCACCATTTCGTCACCTTAGCAAGAATATTTTCAAACAAAAAGCTGACAAGGATAACAATGAAGTTAAAATTAGCCTTGGTTAATTTTATATTTACCATTTTGAAGAGTAATTAATTTCAATGGGGCAATTTAATTTATTTTTTCCAAATGAATTTAATTGACTAAATTTTTATTATCATGAGATCAATCGTTCAAACCAGAATTTTCGACAATTTCATGATCAATCTCCTGAGGGGGCACACAATCAGGATTTTCAATCTCCATCAGGCATATTATCAAGACTTGATTTAATATTTGAAACAATGTTGTTTTCACATCATTTCAAAGAGGGGCAAAATGTATACACCTAAAATTGGCTATGAGCAATTAAATAAATATTTTATATTTATTTAATAATTATTCTTCTATCAAATAGTTAATTTGAAAAGATTAATTTATTTAATTCATTTTTCGTGTCTTTCTATTAATTAATATTTTATTAATTAATTCATCTATCCTATTCTTCTAATTAATTAAATATCTAATATTTAATTATCCTATTCTTCTAATTAATTAAATATCTAATATTTAATTATTCTTTTAACCAAGTTAATTAAATATCTAATATTTAATTATCTCCTCCAAATAATTAAATATCTAATATTTAATAGTTATTCTCCTATCCTATAGTCTCAAATATTAAATAATTCCTAAATTATTTAATCCCTTATCCAACTCATTCTTCCATCTCCACTTCATCTCCCCTTTGCCAACTCATCAAACATGTGGCTAAGGAAATTAATATTTCTTAAATATTAATTTATCATTTATCTCCAACTTCCAAATTCAATGAAAATTGTGTACGTACACATATTTCATAACCATTTTCTATATTCTCTCCAACACCCCCTACATCTTAGGAAGGACTTGAGTCCACTTGTCCTCTCATGCCTAAATTTCCTCCAACCATCCATAGATTCTCTCAGTCAGCAACCCAGTCAAGGTGAGATGAGTGACACTTGTCTTCTCCTTCCCCCTTTCTCTCAACCTTCACCTTTGCGCATAGCCATTCAAATCTATAGATCTGATCATGACCATTGATTTGAGCCACATCATCTTATCCTCTCAAAGTCTATAAAATCAAGAGCTTCAGTTGAGAGAGTTAGTCTTCAAAATAGTTTTCAATCAATCATATGCATCCGTGAGTTTTTGAAGTAATTAGAAAATAGCAAATATCATTTTAGTAATATAATCATATAGCATTATCATTTTAGCATAATCATGTAGCTTTGCATATCATACTATCGGTTAACTACAAGTTATTAGTCCATTCTTCATATGCCATCTTGGAAGCCAACAGTGCATTGTTTGAGAGCACACCATTTGCAACCAGGAACAGTGGAGCTAGGACACAATGAGACATAAGCCATGAAGGTAAAATAATGTTTTATTTTAGTATGTATTTCATGTAGTTTCATTGGTGGATTTTGGATTTCCAATATGCATTTCCATTGTATTTTGTGAAACTAACTTATTACAGGTAACATTCCGAGGATGAAATTCAAGCTCACACACTTGTTATCTTGCTGATGAAGGAGTCACTGATGACTCTGATTTGGATCCGACATACAATGGATGGGTCTTTTTTGCTATAACAGAAGATCAACTGGCACCTACTATTCAACCGGTAGAGCAGGCCCTGACAACTAAAATTGAAGTTAAGGATGAATGGATCGTTGATTCAGGATGTTCACATCATATGACTGGTGATAAAAGTAAATTCTTGACTTTTTAGGAATATAATGGAGGTCTAGTAAGATTTGGTGATGATAAAGCTTTTTTAATCAAAGGAAAAGGTACTATATCTCTTGATGGTAAGCATAATACTAACAATGTTTATTATGTTGAAGGTTTAAAGCATAATATTTTGAGTGTTGGTCAATTAGTTGAGAAAGGATTTAAGTTACAATTCAAAAATGAGAAATGAAAAATTATGAATAGAATTGGTTTGGAAATTGCAACCGATAATCAAACTAGAGGTAACATCTTTCATTTGAATAACAATGAAAAGACATGCTTGATTGCACATATTGATGAAAGTTGGCTATGGCATAAGAGACTCTGTCATGTAAATTTTGATTGCATTGTGAAAATCAGTACTACCAAAGTAGTTAGAGATTTACCTAAGACTGTTAAACCTCACAATCCGGTATGTAAGGAATGTCAATTTGGAAAACAAGTTAGAGCATCTTTTAAAAGTATTCTAGAAAAATCCAATAATGCTCTTGACTTAATTCATACTGATTTATGTGGTCCAGCTAGAACTAAAAGCTTACAAGGTGATAGATACTTCATACTAATCATTGATGACTATTCTAGAATGTGTTGGGTTACTTTTCTCAGAGAAAAATTAGAACCACTTGGGAAGTTTAAACTATTCAAGGTGATGGTAGAAAATCAAATCAACAAGAAAATCAAATGTCTAAGATTAGATCAAGGAGGTGAATTTACATCTAAGGAATTTAATACATTCTATGAAGTAAATGGAATCAGAAGACAATTATCAGCACCCCAGACACCACAACAGAATGGAGTTGTAGAAAGGAAAAACAAAACTATCTTGGATGCAGCCAGAAGTATGTTATCAAAATCAAATCTACCACATGTATATTGGAGAGAGGCAGTAAGCACAACAGTCTATACATTCAACAAAGTTCACATCAAAGGTGAAATTGGTAAGACCCCTCATGAATCATGGTTTCGCATTACTCCTACTCTTAAATATTTCAGTATATTTCGAAGTAAATGCTATATTAAGAGAGATGAGTACATTGGAAAATTTGATCCTAGAAGTGATGAAGGAATATTTATTGGTTATTCATCTAAGAGCAAAGCATATAGATGTTTTAACAAGAGATTGCAGAAAATTGTTGAGAGTACAAATGTGAAAATTGATGAATAGTTTAGAGGAACTTCAAGATATATAGACTCTGAACTGGCAATAGAGATACTGACAAATGAACCTACATTGAACCCACCGGTACAGATGAAGATCTAGTTACACTAGTATCATCTGAAAATTCCACTGTAACTAAAGAACAACAACAAATGAAGACACCCTAGTATGTAAAACTGAATCACTCTGAAGATCAGATAATTGGGAACAAGTATCAAGGAGTTATGACAAGAGGAAGACTGGCAAATGAAGAGATATATCTTATTTCTCAAATTGAACCATCATCAATTAATGAGGCATGTGAAGATAAACACTGGATTAAAGCTATGGAAGAGGAACTAGAACAAAATGAAAAGAATAACACATGGACATTAGTTCCCCGACCTAAAGACAAAAATGTAATTGGAACAAAATGGGTATTTAGAAAAAAACTTAATGAAGATGGTAAGGTAATCAGAAATAAAGAAAGACTAGTGTGTAAGGGATATTCTCAGAAAGAAGGAATTGATTACAATGAGACCTTTGCACCGGTAGCTAGAATTGAGGCAGTCAGATTATTCTTGGCTTTTGCAACGCACAAGAACTACAAAGTATATCAAATGGATATCAAATGTGCATTTCTGAATGGAGATCTTGAAGAAGAAGTTTACATTGAGCAACCTGATGGATTTTGTTTGACAGATAACAAAGATATGGTTTGCAGGTTAAGGAAAGCTTTGTATGGGTTGAAGCAAGCTCCAAGAGCTTGGTATGCTAGATTGGATAAATATCTTTTGAAGATTGGTTTTTCTAAAGGTAATTTTGACAACAACTTATACTATAAAGTGACTAATGATGACATCTTGGTTATAGAAGTTTTTGTTGATGATATAATCTTTGGAGAAGATAGATTATGTAAAGGCTTTTCTATTGAAATTAAACAAGAATTTGAAATGTCTATGATTGGAGAGATAAAATTCTTTTTACGGTTGTAGTTTTCACAGACTGATAAAGGTATATTCTTGAGTCAATCCAAGTACTTGAAGGAGTTACTAAAGAAATTTGGGATGGAAAACTCTAAACCGGTAAGCACACCTATGACTACAAATGACAAATTATCACAAAGGGATGAATCTACACCTATTAATCCGACTAGGTACAAATCTATGATAAGAGGCCTACTGTATTTGACACAAACAAGACCTGATATTATGAATGTAGTATGCATTGTTTCAAGATTTCAGAGTAATCCTTGTTGGCATATGGACACTCCAATGAGACATTGTATGTGATTGAAGGTTTTGTCATTGATGGTAACCTTGCAATCCTATGGCACCGGCAAGACATCATATCGACAAAGCTTTACACAGGCAAGACAGTGCACCGGCATCAACAAGATCACTCTACACCGGCATCGACACCGACACAGAAGAAAAGATGTATACCGACATAGAGGCTGATAGGATTTTTGATATGTAATATTTTATTTATTACTGTAAGCCGACTTGGCAAATTGTAAAAGGACTCTTGTATATAAAGGAGATCATTGTAGACATTTAGAGAGGTAATGTAGCGAGCATAAAGAAAATTATTAGGCAGACCTAATGTGCGAATTATAGGTCAAGGGTATATGTAAAGAACAGAGCAAGAACCAGTACTGAATTTGGCATTGGAGATGCTATTGTAAAACAGTACAAGTCATTGGATTAGTATAATCTTTATTGTAAGTCAGCGTGACTTCTCATTGAGCAGTGAGCTCTAGGCAGTTGGCCTTCCTGCATGTGCAGGCCCCTATTGTAAGAAATGTTCTGTTATTGGCCAGTAAGTGAATATTGTGGGTCACAAATCCCACTGAGGTTTTTCCCACACCAGGTTTTCTTGTTAAACATCTTGTGTTATGGTGTTCTTTTCATGTGGATGTTTCTGATTTTGTTTATTGCATTAATTCTTACATACCGGTATACTGTTATTTTATGTTCTACATGTTTTAACTTAAGAAATTCTTATATTGTTATTTTATGTTCTGCATGTTTTAACTTAAGAAATTCTTATCATCAGTTAGATAGTGATTCACCCCCCCCCCTCAGTATCTATGGGAATCCTAATAATCCTAAAGAAAATCATGAATCAATAGTAAAAATGATTTTTCGGTACTTACAAGGCACTACAAATCTTTGTTTATGGTATCCTAGAGATGAAAACTTTGAATTATGTGCATACACAGATGCAAATTGGGCAGGAGGTGTGGATCATAGAAAAAACACCACCGACGAAGCATTTTTTCTTGGAAACAGATTAATTTCTTGGTTGAGTAAGAAACAAAGTTGCACATCTTTATCAACAGCTGAATCAGAGTATGTTGTAGCAGCAATTAACTGTACACAGGTATTATGGCTTAAGCAAATGTTGAAGGACATAAAGGTAAAATGCAAGGAACCTATAACTATCTATTGTGATAACACTGCAACAATTGATATATCTAAGAATCCGGTACTACATTCTAAAACTAAACATATCTCTATCAAACTGAATTTTCTGAAAGAGAATGTTGAAGCAAAAGAAGAAAACTAGTTTATGTGAATACTAAAGAGCAGATTGTAGATATTTTCACCAAACCTTTACCTAAGGAAACCTTTCAATATCTCAGAGATCAGCTTGGGGTCATACCCCCACTGGTAGAGACTTAGACAGTTGATGTTTGTCATCAACCGACAAAATTAACAGAGAAATCTTTTTACTCTGGCTTTGATGAGGTGAGATACTTCTCAGGGGGAGTAGTTGATATACTGAATTGGTTGGTATTTTGTATTTGAACCTGGTTTTTGTATTGGCTTTGGCATTTGATGTCAAAGGGGGAGAGATTGATATGAAAAACACAAGGAAAACTCATGTTACTCCTAGGGGGAGTGATTGTTACTTTGGGAGAGATTGATTACTTTCTGTATCTAAATTTTGATTTCTGGTTATGATCTCTTTTGGGAGATTGTTGGTTTTTAGTATTTGGCATTTCTATTTGGCACTTTGATGGTTTTTTCATCTTGTGTTGCCATTAATGCCAAAGGGGGAGATTGTTGGTATTTTGGATATGTTGATATAGGATTTGTCATTGATGTCAACACCGATCAACTTTGGCACTTTGGAGAATTGGTTATGTTCACCGGCAAGCAAGTGACTTTATGCACAGTCACCGGTATCTGGTTCACCGATAGGATATATTGTTCACTGGCACTTGGAATAACATGGAAAACATTTGGTTATGTTGAAGACATCGTTTGGACACTTTATCTTGGAGATTTGTTCATTGGTATATTTGTGTTTGCATATTTGCTGTTATTGACAAATAGGTCTAGGATAAGCACCGATAGGCTTATCTATTCTAGATTAGCATGACACGCTTTGGAGATGATTTATTATTGTTGTAAATGCATTAATCCAACATGTTAAATCATATATTGCATCGGTTATTGATTTACTTGTAAATTGTTTTATTGTAATATCTTTTAGAGCCGACCTACTAAAATTGGTCTTAGGTTATGGTATATATGTAAGATCTTATTGGTAAGATCGATATACGATTGGGAAAATGAATTGTAAGAAGGTATATGTGAGAATAAGAAGAGCTATACATGCAGACATCATTTGAAGGTGAAGGAAGGTTTTGTGAAGGCATATCAGAACTACACCGGTACTGAATCCAGCATATGAAGACGTTATTTTGAGCAGTACATATTTATTGGATTTAACCATCCAATTGTAGTCAGTGTGACTCCTATTTGTGTTTGAGTAGTGAGCTCTAGGTGCTTGGCCTTTCTGCATGTGCAGACCCCATTTGTATACACATACTATCCGCAGTAGTATCATCTGATTGTGGGTAAGGTTTCCCATCGTGGTTTTTCCCTTTACAGGGTTTCCATGTACAAATATTGGTGATGTGTTGTGGATGTTATTGTCTTTCTGTTTCATGCATTAATCTTTACCGATACTACAATTAACTGATAAACTGTCTACCAACATAAAGTTTGGATAAGTTGTTTTTGGTTTGAATTTATTAGACAACTGATTCACCCCCCCCTCTCAGTTGTCTTTGGGACCTAACTTAAAGATCCCCTGTCCAATAATACTTCATATGACAACTTTAATCAATGACAAAATAAACCAACTCCTAGTTGGATGAATCTTGGGCCAGTACCCTGGAATGCTCCTCTTGCTAGAGGATGATGATCTTTTCAACCATAAAATTATAAAGAGGTAACCAGCCTTGGAATAATCCTAATTCTAGATACCCACAAAATTGCCAGCCCCACCTACACAACCTGCCATTATGCCTACTCTTGCTAGTTCCACTTCATAGCCTTCAAGATCAACTCAATTACCGACACAACTTGCACCTAACCCAAATAATTGTCTAGTGCAACAGGAATATGTCAATGATCCCCAATAATTTTTATCCTATGTACTAGATGTCAATAATGTACATCTTAAGTCTAGAAAAATCCTTATTGCACCTACCTAACCTATAATTACAAAGGTACCATCAAATGACCCTCCAACTTATGTTCATCCTCCAATGAGAAACCAATATTTCCCCCTAAAATTCTATGGGTACAACTTCCTCAGTGATTCAAGCAAAAATGTTCCACCACCATTTCCACAGAGACTTAATGTGCAAAAAATTGATTTTGAACCATCATTTGATTTCTTGGATCAATTAAAGAATGTCAGTGTCAAGATACCATTGTTCCAAGATACTAAAGATGCCCCTATCTATAATAAGACTATTAAGGAGCTATGCATTAAGAATCTAGGTAGAAAAAGGAAAGACCATGCAACTGTTCATGTGCTAGGACAATTGAATGGCATTATGTTGGGAAATGTCATTGTTCCCAAATATACTGACCCTGAAAGCCCTATGGAAAATGTCATAATCAATGGGATGCTTATTACAAACACTCTGATTGGCCTAGGGGTAGCCATCAATGTGATGACCCATGAGACCATGCGAAACCTTTAGCTTCCCAATATAACCCCTACACCCACTGTCCTACAACTTTCCAATAGCTCCACAATTAAGCCAGAGGGGGTGGATGAAGACTGAGTAATAACACTGGACTCTTGGGAGTTTTCTATAGATTTCATTATCCTATAGTTGAAAGCTAACCTTGGGGGATACCCGCTCATTCTAGGATGACCATGACTTGTAATAGTAGATGCATTCATAGAACATAAGTAAGGGGAAACGATAATTTCAAATGAAAATATTACAAAAAAATTGGTTTTGTATTTACCAGCTTAGCCTCACTAGATTAATGATCAAGTTGTTTGGCTAGACCTTGGTGATAAGAAAGAATATAGTTTGCAAACACTCATGATGACAGAAAGGGATTATATGTTGCAAGGAAAAGATAAAGACATAGTCTTGGATCATATAAACCAAACGAATTATAGTATACATGGGGAAACATTGTCATATTTAGCATGCACTTCTTGTCCTCTATATTTCGTGCTTCCTATAGTCTTATTTAAAAGATACCTATCAATTGCATAATTGCTTCATTATTTGTTGCCACACACCCAATATCTTGAGACTCTATTTAAATACAATCTTGATGAGCCTTCTTACCATTTAGGTAGAAGTTACTCCTAGGAAGCACCTTAATATCAACAACAATCCGAGACAAGAATAGAAAATATAGTTAGTTTCTCTATTAAAAGAATATAAGGATTCTTTTGTTTGGGATTATAGTGATATGAAGGGATTGGATCCCAATATTTGTACTCATGGGATTTATAAAAAAGAAGATTATAGGCCAATCAGGGAGCCCCATATGAGAATGAATCTATAATTAAAGAATATTGTCAACACTAAATTGTAGAAGTTACTAAATGCAAGGTTCATATATCCTATCTTCGGTAGATAATGGGTTTCACCACTTCTAATAGTTCCAAAGAAATGGGGAAAATAGAGAGTTTGTGTAGACTATGTTGGGATATGTGCTAAAATTTTGTCTTGAATGATAGTGGTGCTTGGTTTAGCGTTTTGGCCTTGCTATGTGTTCTAAGCTTAAAATTATTAAACCCTAAACCCTAATAGTGATTGTTAGTTTTCTTTCCTTTTTGTTTTAATCCAGTCTTGACTTCTAGTAACCGGCTCCCGATATTTTAAGTTATGACTTTAGCCTCTTACATCGTCTCCATGATTGGCCCCCTTTGGTAGCAATTTGGTTGCCTTGGCCCTCCATGTCATTACCATATTATGCATCTTTTGCAAGATTGATGGCCCAGATGACCATGTAGTTGCATGATTAACCTAAGATGCTCACTTGCCTTAACTTTGCAACCTTGCCTACTCAATCGGCACATGAGCCCCACACAATCATGACTCATTCTAGGTGAACCAATAACTTCCTGCTTACTAGATGTTAGTGGACACATCAGAAAGGTGGGCCTGATGTCTTCATGATATATGTAACACTACTAAAAAATTATTTTCCATGCATTTGATGACTCAGATCATTGCGAAGTTGTGTGATTAATTGAAGTTTCTCATAAGAGCTAACTCCACAACTCCACCTATATATGTGGCGTGTAGACCCTACCGATGGTGATGGAATACAGTTAGATTGTTTAAAGGGTGACACGTGGAGGGATGAATGATATGGCAAGGGAGTGGGTCCAAATTTCTTGACTTCCTGGTAAGATAATGAGTGATTAACTCTTATGGGATCAATAGTCATGATCTCTGCATGGTTGCACGATTAGCTGGAAGTATTCAGAGAGGTTAAATCCACAACTCCAAAAGACTTTAGTAAGTGGCGGTTAATATAAAAATGATAAAGCCTTCCATGCGCTTAGTTCTCATTCACCACTGACTGATAGGGATCTTGTTGTTGGGTCCCCAATGTTCAAATATGAATTCTAACAAGTATCTCCTGCCATCAAACCACCCTACATGCCTAAGGGCTTGACAAAAGATGAAAGACCCCTGACTTCAAAATAGCTTGCTTCTTATAATGTTAATTTATTTGCTGGTTATTTTACAAATACCTATTATTCTCCATGTCAAGTGTGTGTTGCAGATGCCAGGAGCATGATTCCAAATTGGATGTTGGTGTTGTGTGTGGATATACAAAGCATAGACATTAACAAACCATTTGATTATGCAACCCTGGTGGTAGAGGGCCTCCATAACGCCCTCTGTGATTTTAAGAGTGAAAAAAATGGTTTTTAGATATTACTTTTTGTTGATGTATATCTTTTTATACAAAGGTCTTAAGGTTTGGCCTGTAGACCTACATATTACTACCATGACACAAGGGGAATTTCTTCCAGTCTAGGAATGAACTTATATTTGGGATATGAATACGAATGAGTCTAACTACATGGATTTCAAAAATTTGTTTGTTAAAAAGTTGTCGAGTATCCTCCAAGGAGAGGTAGGGTGGGGTCTGAGTAAAGAAGTGAACAATTTCTTAAGGCCTAAAGACCTAACACCTGAATTAGAAATTCATCATAATTGGGGATCATGGTTTTATTTCAAGGACCACACAGTCATAAGGGTTTTTGGTAGCCCTGTTACTCCTAGGTTTTTTCCTATCACTGTTAAGGGTAGAGTGGCTTTCCTTGAAATTATGCACCAATTGGCTAAGACATAGAAGTCCCTAGTTAGAGGGGCTCACAAGAAATGGTTATTTCTCCCATCACAAGTTGTGGTAGGGATGTACAACTTTGCTAATAGAAATATATATGAAATTTTGGATCCTTTGTTGAATATGTATCACCTTCCTTGGGTTCAATATAGATACTATGAATCTGAATGGTTTTTTCAGGGCCATGGAATGACAAAGCCTAAAAATCATGAATGGCATGATGAAGAAAATCTTATAAAAAATGCTGAGGATTATAATGATGTTTTGAGAAGGAAGGAGAGGTAGTATAAAATAAAATATGAGGAACATAAGAAGAAAAGGGAGGATAACACATACTCCCCAACATGGCAAATGTTGTTGATTCTAGAAACAAGAATGAAATTCATCTTTGGTACTTACCCAGAGGATCCCTCTGCCTCATGAGAGGTCTATATTGGATGTTTTACCACCAATTCAGGAGGTGGAGGAGGAAAGGCCTAGCTCTCCTTAGTCAGTTGGCTCCCCCATTAGCCCTGGTTCCCCTCCATCATCTCCTCCACTTGATCAATAAGAACCTTCATTTGTTCCTACTTAAGTTTAGATAGCATCAGAACCACTCCCCTCACATAGATTGCTTGTAGAAGCTACCATGAAAAAACCAATGATTGCTTCATCTTCGGGAAGTTCACAGTACCAAATTCTAGAAATCCCAAGATCTATCACTCCAATTCATAGGCTCTCTCCAAGGAGAGATATTCCATTTTAGAAATGAAGGCTTTGAATATCAAGGAGAGGCACGTCTAAGTCCTCATAGGTTTGACACCGAGTTGGGTGTTAAGATTAAAAACCCCTCTCAAATGTGGGCACTTGATGATTTTAAGCTTGGGGTGAACTCAATGAAGACACAAGGCTAAATGCCTATGAATAATTCTTGGATGCTGATGAGTTCATCAACACAAGGGAGCTCTGGCAATTTGTAATAAGGAACATGGTAGATGAAGTGGAAAGAAGGAAAATAATTAGGCTTGATAGCCTAAGTGAGAATGAAAGATTTAGGTTGAAGGATGAAGTACTAAATATTGCTAAGGAGAAAATGGCCACCATGACCCCTAAAATGGGAAGATAGATTCTAAAGAAAAGTGGTGTGCTTCTCTTAGAGGGATGGGATATTTCTTCTATAGTTGAATTTCATGCCTTAAGGAGAAGGCATGCTATTTATTTAGATATAATGTATCCGCAACAAAGGAATAAGGTTCTCCCAGGAGAAATTTTTGATGACCACCTTGACCAACTAGTCATTTGGTGTTTGCACCTAGTTACAAGAAGACCAATCCTAAGTCATGAGATGGACCAATTATTTGAAAGTCTCTTAGTCAAGAGGGTGGAAGATACCATTACTACAAAGGCCACAAGCATGGCAATGAATGTGGGAAAGTTTTCCCACAAGGTTACAATGAAGATGGATGAGGAAGTTCATATCCTAAGAGATAAAGTGCAAATATTGTAGGAGCAATTACAGGTAGGACCAACATACAAACCTCCTGGTATGATATAACATTCCTCTGATGAGGTAATGGGATTGAGGAGAGATTTGGATGAGGCTAGGATAGACATAACAAGGTTGAAAAATGAAACTGAGATATGGAAAGCAGCTACCTCAAGGATAGAGAAGAAGGCAATAATAGAGATGATCTAATCTTTACTTGAGACAAAGGTTAGTACAATCTTGGACCATGCCAATGCTGCTTGGGATGAGATTAAAGAGATGTTGGGATTCCTTGAAGAGCATCTAAAGTGGCGAAAGTTTTTGGCTTGCTCATTGTTTTATATAAGTAGAACAGTTTCAGTATTAGAGTTTGCTTTGGTTAGGCCTCTTCCTGCCTATTTGTATGATATTTTGATTTAGTTCAGAACAAGGTTTGAAGTAATGAAGCAAGTATTCATTATCCATCTGATGTATACTCAGAGAAAAAAGACTAAACTCATGAGTTTCTAATGTTTGGTTGCAAGCCACATGCTAGCCCTATTTCATAGAGAAAAGAGAAGTGCAGAAGGCAGAAAGGTGCTAAGATCAAAGACAGAATAGAAGATAGAAAGTGAGGCAGTCTTTGACCCAATATTAATAGATATTTTTGTAGACAAAGTATAGATACAGGGGAAATTGTAGTCACACATGGATGTACTATCAATGTTTGATAGTGGGATGACAAAGATGGAGGTTGAAAGATCAAAGATAGAAGATGATAACTACTAGAAACTGTACGTTAGGAAATAGGAAATCATCACAAGACAAGATAAACATTAATCATTAGCTCAATCACAAAAAGCATTCATTGCAATGATCTATCCTAAACAACACTCAATAGAGACATGAAATAAAAACATTCAAAATTAAAGACATATGCAAACCAATAGCAGATTTGAATGCTCCTTCATGTGGCTCCATTGTTCTTCTTTCCTCTTCAAATAGTTTGGTTGTGGATCTCACCTACAAGTGCACACACATAATTGAAAGCAAGTAGACAAGATTATTGATCAAGAGTAATAGAAATGTGATTGAATAGAAATTCGATAGTCTGATTACCAATTAAGAATCAAAGGATTTGATTGAAGAAATCATCCAATTTATATATAAATTGGAGAAATGGATCAAATTAGCATGATAATGATTCGAATGGAAATTCAAATCAAGAATAGCAAAATTATGACATGTGTATGACAAATTGCTATGCAAGGATTTATGACAAGATTTATGACAATTTATGACAAATTGCTATGCAAAGATTTATGACAAAATTTTGGAATAGAAATAGACATTTAGAAATTTAGGAGAAATTAGAAAATTAGGTTAGAAATGATGACTTGGAAATTAGGAAATTGATGAAAATTAGGTAAATTAATTAATAATTTCTCATTCATCAATTAATTTACAAAAATAGGAGGAATTAATTAGCCAATTAAATAAACATTTAATTGTGACAAGAAAACCTAGGATAAATAAAAAAATTATTTAACCTAGAGGGAAAATGCCAAACAAGATTAAATGAATAAATCATAAAACCTTGGAAGATGAATTAGAAATGCAAGCATGACAATTAGGTCTTGACAAAGGATATTTGATATCGATTTAATCATGATTTTGAATTGATAAATGACCAGTGTTGATAAATGATTTGATTGAGATTGGTTGAAAAAAATCAATGACAAATTGACCAAATTGACATGATTGAAAAGGACAAGGATCGATGACGAATCGATCGCAATATGACAAGATTGAAAAGGACAAAGATCGACCAAAATCATGATTGAAGATTGTTGTCAACAAGACCAAATTCGAAAGTGAGACAACTGAAGAATGCAGAAGAAGGACTCGATGCTCGCAAATGATAAAGACCAAGTGCGTGGCATAGGAGAAATGTTAATGCGATGCAAAAACCTAAAATGAGGCAATGCGCAAATGTTAAAGTATGATCCCGCAAGCGTTGACCATTTTTAGGTGTCTACATTTTGCCCCTCTTTGAGACAATGCGATTTTAAGTGTTGTTTCAAAGAACAATAATGAAAATGCCCTAGACAATGACAATGACATATGCATGCCCCCTCGAGGAATTGGCCGGAAACATGCAGAAAAGAGGCCAATTGATCGATAAAAATGATAGGATCAAACGGACTGACAATCGGAGATCGGATGCATGAAGGACAAGAAATTGAAGACACAAAAGACCACGACCAACATAAGATGGAGAGGGTGCATGTCCATCTATGCACTGACAAAGATCTATAAATGAGACCAAGAGAGTGACAATTTGCTCATTTGCACTAGACAAAGAGAAGGATTTGTTGCTTTGGACAAGGACACTTGCAGATAGATGGCAAACATTCCAATGGCGGATGACCTCGGTGAATGTGTACGCACATTCAGACGATCGGACGATGCAGGAGCAGCGGTATGGATCTCAAATACCCATGTTTTCAATTTCATGAATTTTAATTGCATGCGGGATATTGCGGGGCCCACAGGGGATGTAGAAGAGGACTCCTGCGCTTGTGTAGGGCGAAACCTGCACTTGTGTGGGGTCTTCTGCACTTGTGTAGGGAGACACAAGCGCAGGTTACCTAACACAGGCGCAGGTTACCTAACACAGGCGCAATTGTGCAATGCAAACCCTAATTTTGGTCAAAATGACATGCAAATGATCTGGAAAAAGGGGACAAGGGTAGGATAGGTCAGATTAGATGAAAAACACCCTGATTAGGCATGAAAATGAGGAAATGCAACCCGTAGGAGCAAACCCTAAAACTGACAAAAATATGCCCCAATTGTGATGCAGAGTCGACAGTATCCGTTGATCACACGAGAGAACCGACCAGATTGCTTCATGCTACGACATAGACTCAGGAGCACAGAGAGAGATACCTTAGCAGGACTTGGGATATACTATGTCACGTTCATGCCTGAGATTAGGGCAAACACAGGACTGCTTACCGCATTGGCAGAGCGATGGCATTCAGAGACTTCCTCCTTCCATCTGGCGACTAGAGAGGCGACGGTGACACTGGAGGATGTATGGTGTATCCTCCGCATTTTGATTCATGGAGAGATGATAGAGTATGACCCAGTGACAGGGAGAGATGCATTGTGTAGATTGTTTGAGTGTGACGCAGATGATCTGGATATCGTCGAGAGGGAGATTGGCTGGGAGACTATGGCATCAGAGTATGATCGACCATATGTGGTGATAGCTGTGGTGATTGCATGTCTACTAGCAGGAGACAGACGAGGACATGGATTCCCTATTGGATGGGGAAGAGGGCTAGAGCGGATGGTGACAGAGGGGATAGTGTACACATAGGGACCATGTGTACTGGCTATGCTGTATTTTCAGTTGCATCAGATAGCATATCAGGGAGTGCAGACTTTGAGCTGTGGGGTTACACTGCTATAGGTATGGGCATTTGAGCACATAGCCATATGTCGACTGATTACAGATAGACAGGTAGTACCACACCGACCATATGTGTACTGCTATGGGGGAGCACTGAGATAGGGTCCTTTTGGATACATACTATACTGGCGACATGAGCTAGACAGACTGAGAGAGTTCATATGGAGGCCATATCGTGATTGTCCGGGATGGTCAGATGATAGTGAGGAGCTACCGTATTGCAGACAGGAGAGGTACTTGATTGGGCGACCAGTGAACCGCCAGAGAGTGATTGAGTTGTACCTATGAGAGAGAGTGAGATGACAGTTTGGAGAGAGGCAGGATGTACCTAGGAGAACTGCACACTTTGCCCGATCTCACAGAGAGACGAGTCAGTGGGGGAGTATGATTCAGCCACACATAGCCTATGCCGACTTTGCACAGCTACAGTCAAGATAGTGGGATTGGAGGTCAGATGTGGTAGACGCTGGGATGACAGAGGAGTATGAGAGATGGTTTGCACGATGGTGGCCAGTGCCATTGATAGATCCGGATATTCTAGTACCAAGGCGACAGGAGGACTTCCCACTCACAGGAGAGGAGGAGGGAGATGATGAGGATGAGGAGGATGACGAAGATGAGGATGATGGGGATGATGAGGACAGAGACGAGGATGGTGGGGATGACAAGGACGAGCCAGATTCAGGCGAGCATGAGGCATTGTAGGATATACCCATAGAGCCAGAGACAGCTAGGATAGAGGAGATGGAGATGTGCACGACTACCATAGCGAGTCAGCAGGATCACATTGAGACTTTAGAGAGACAACAGGACCAGTTCAGAGCGGAGATAGCTAGACTCACAGCGGCTCGAGATGCAGTGATTGCTCAGGTACAGCGAGAGGAACAGAGAGTCACTGAGTATATTGGGTCGATTCGGGATGCTAATGTACGAGAGCTAGGACAGATGCTTGTAGAGACCGGAGAGGAGATACACCATTGGAGGACACTATATGAGAGTGCAGTTCCACCAGAGCAGAGAGCACCTTCATATCGGGCACAATCGAGGACAAAGAGCAGGGCACGCTCTCGGAGGTGATTGAGTAGCATGGGGGTGAGTGGACCTATGAGACCACCACAGCCAGGACCAGGAGGGACATCATCCGCGAGACATGGCAGGGATGAGGAGGACAAAGGGAGCACCCAGTGACAGAGGCACGTGCTCCTTACGACAGACAGTAGACATTATGTAGTTTAACATTTTTGTAGTCAGCCTGCGGGCCATACCTAGGACAGACAGTCCGATTTTGTACTTTGATATTTATTGTGGCAGATGATATGATATGCATCAATATGATGGGATGCAATATATTATGACTGATGTTACTTTCTATGTATGGATGACTTATGCATTGTTTATGTACCATTGTGGAACATGTATGGATGCATATTTTGTTTTATGTGTTTTGATGCATTGATAACATGAAATGGATAAAATGCTTGATATGATGCTTAATGTAGTGCAAATGTACTAACCAATGAATGCAGGAGGCAGCATATGTGTGGAGAAATTGGAGCACTAGACTGAACTGACTAGCCGAACGGACGGAAGAAATGTCAGTAAGAAGAAAATGAAATAGAGAATAGTTAGAGATGAAGAAAAACTTGATTTTAGTAATGCACTTTGTAGGTGAGAACCTTTATTTTAATGTAGCAAAATGGATGCGTAGCATCATGGCATTGAAGGCCAGAGCTGAAATGCAACCCTTTTTTGCAAAAGACAGACACATCACAGACAAACAACAATCACAATCAAAAAGAAAAGAATCATGAACCATCCCGGTCACTCTAAATCACTCAGTGACATCATCGAGCAACATAGGAACATGATTGAAGATAAATCAATAAATCAAAAAAAAGATAAGATGCACAAATTCCAATAAATCAAACACACATCTTGATCTTCATTGTCAAAAGTTGAAAGTGCTGATAGGACGATCATGCTGTCTGGTTTCAGGACATGCGGTACCCCGTCTAAGACAGGACACAGTCTGGTTTCGAGTATACCACACCCTGTATAAGACCCATGATAGTAGGAACAAGGACAAATGATTTTGATGGTAACGTTCGATTGATATGACAATTTTGATCAGTTTGAATGTCTAGTTTGAATGAAAAAGTTCATCTGTTAATGCATGATTTCATTAAAGCACAATGTTTAATTGCGTGTCGTTGGATGTATGCTCAGTGATCTATCTTATGCACAAAAAGGGATCCTTTATTGACGAAATGCTTGTTTTTTTGGATTTTAATGTTTTTGAAATGTTTTTTGTGTTCATTTTTTTCAGGACTTTTATATGACTTTTTAGGGATTTTGTTCAGGACATTTTTTCAATTTTTAGATATTTTTTTCTTCAGGACATTATTCGATTTTTTTTGGATTTTTTCAGGACATTTTTCAATTTTTTAATGATTTTTTCAGGACTTTGTTCAATTTTTATGAGATTTTTTTAGGACATTTTTCAATTATTTTGGATTTTTGCCCCCAGTGTCTAGCAAGGCAAGGAATATGACAGGTGAATAAATAGGCTTGCTGAAATGATGGTGGATAGAGGGAAGACAAAGGCCTTTTATTATGGAGACAATACGGATGCAATTTTCAAGGGCTATTGCGTGATGGGACAAGAGACTGGATATGACAATGTAAAGTAGTGACATGGCATGAGGGACATGTCAAGAGGTTTTTGAAACCATGTTTAAATTTTGCGTCCTTATGTCAGATCAAGATCAAGGAATGAAAAAGAGTGTATGGATAGTGATAAGATATGGATAGGATAAGCAAGACCAAGAATGGATAAAGGACATGGACTGAAGGTCGGGATAGGATACGAGATAGTGGCAAAAAGTTGCAATAAGACAGGGAATATGGATGAAAGGTTGTAATAAGCAAATGGATAAATGACCAAAAGATACGATAGACTGAAAGCTGCAAACAAGATGCATGATGCTCATGATGATCCTCATCCTTGTCAAGATCAAAGGTGGAAAAGGGGATATGGACATGAGGGACAATAGGATATGAAGGGTAATAGGATATGAAGGAGTATGACATGGGTTCGATAGGATAATGGAACAATGAAGGACAAAAGGATATAATAGGATAAAACCTGCGCCCAAGTGTGGTGTGCAAGAAGTTCATAGATTACGCATGATGCCTGTTTGCCAGGTTTTCATCATGGTACTTGTCCAAGGCACCTGTTTGCCAAGTTTTCACCAGTGGACGAATTATTTTTGCTTTACTTTTTTTTTTTTGTATTTTGACTTTTTTAATAGAAGATGGACACATGATAGGGGATGGAAGAAGGACTTAAGAGTCTTTTTTTTTGGATAGTAGCCTTGAAAAAAAATGGACCATGACCTTTAAAAGTATGCTCAAAGACGTTGGTAGGATAAGGACATGGAAAATAAGATGAAACTAAGGCGAGGATTTATGCAAAGGATGGGATCAAAGGATTCGAAGGATGGAAAATATGCATTGGATAATAGATAGGGTATTGGAAGAATTGGGCTTTAGTGGATGGAAATGTTGGCAAGATTGACATTGGCACACACCTTGAGGGGTGATGGACTGATGGAGGAAGAGTGGGTTTTGGATATTGAGATTTTGATGGAGGAATAGCTTGGGATTTTGGGACATAAGGGCCCAAAATGGATGAAGAAGGTGATTGAGGATCAAATTTGAGAGGGTTGGATGGAGGAACAACAATTTTAGATGCCAATCTGGGTTGTTCTTTTTGTGCTTTAAGGAGCTTCTTGGGGATCCACATGGTTTTTGATTTTTCATGCTTTTGTGGTTCCTTGGAGTGCATTGCTTGCACAAGGGATTTAGGAACCCATATATATTTTAACTTTGCTTTATTTTGCTCAGTGGGCCTTTGTGGCCTTTTGGATATTTCTTTTTCTTTATAGATCATATCTTCCTTTGTTTTGACATGTCGATTATATTGGACATGTTGCTCCTTGAATACATGCGGATTTCTAGACTTATGACTTTTATACTTGGCATCCAAATTGCTTGGAAGATGGAATGAATGTCGGTGTGGATGGGAATGATATGGAGGCCTGTGGGATGGATGGAAGGTTCTCCAAGATGTGTGCCTTTGCTGATGTTGCATAGGAGATGGAGGGATATAGGGACCTAGAATGGATGGAAGGTATGATGGGGAAAGTGTATGTTTGGATTGTGATGGAGGGATACCAACGTCTTGAGAGTGAGTTGTGTAGACATGACCCTTAAGATCTTCTTTGATATGGAGAGATTCTTGCTTATGGAGATCTACTCCTTTGCCTTTATGAATATCTTGACTTGTAGGATACTCTTTTCTTTGGGAAGAAGACGCGAGTCCATTATGAGGTGGATATGATATGAGAGAAATAATGAGATCTTGAAGTGGATCGGATTGGACCAAAGTGGAAGAACCCATTATGCATGTTGAGGGTTCATGAACATCTTGCACTAACATGTTAGAATCATGAAGGGGATTAGGATCATGAGGGGGACTAGAATTGTGTAGTGGACATGGTTCAATGACAGGCTCTTCAAGAGATGGAATGGGAGAAATAATGGGATCATCAAAAGGAATGTGATCTTGGAGTGGATATGTGGGATTAGGACAAGGAGATGGAGGAACAAAAGGATCTTGTGGAGGATCTGAAGGAATAATTTGATCTTGACAAGGAGGAAGATCATTAGAACCCTCTTCAAAGGTGCTTTCCTCTTGACTTTTAATGGGATCATCAGAAAGGATGGAAGGGATATCTAGAATGTCAATGGGATTTGAAAGGATATCATGTTCATAAAATGGAAGGGGATAGTTTGGGATTGGATGGACTGGGATATCTTGATCTTGCCTGGGGAATGGAGTGTCAATAGGACTTTGGATAGGATGGACAAGAATAGGGGAATCATCATGAGTTTCTGGGAATATGGGGTCCTGGTCAACAATTGGATGAGATGATAAGGTTTCAGAATCTTGATCTTGATCTGTTTTAACACGCGTTTCTTTATGCTCTAAATTATCCTCTTGACATGGGGTTGGACTTTGGATATGCATGGAGGATTCTGACAAGGAATCAATGATTTGGCATGAAGGGGATGCACTTTGAACATTTGTGATGGATTCTGGCAAGGAATCAATGCTTGAACATGAGGAAGAGGGACTTCGAATGGGGTCCTCTAAAACAGGTAATGGTACTAAAGTGCATGGTGGCATTGGGTCTTGTATTTTTGAAACATGACAAGGATGGGCATCATGAATTGGATTATCTTGGCAATCAATTATGGATAGCCCTTGGGTAATTTCATCCTTGGGTGTATCGTTTGATGAGGACAATATGGAAGGTTCTTGTGAAACTTCTAAAGGTGTAGGGATAGATGCCACTGGAGAGTCAATTTGCTTGCGAGGGGATGAGGCATTGCTAGACATAGTTGTATTATCTTGATCTTCCTCAAATAACTCACTTGGTAATTTCCTTAAGATCATTGCAATAAAGCCACCTTTCTTTCGAGGTTTTGACATGATTGGATTTGGAATTTGGACTTATTTTTGGTTTGATGTCATGTTTTGATATTGGACTTGGTTCAATTGTTCCAACATGTTTGAAACTTGGGTTGGTGTTTGCTACAACCTTTGTTTTTGAATGTTTGATTGAACTTGTTGATATTCCACCATTGGTTGAACCATTTGTTGACATTGTATGGTTGGGTGGACATATTGTTGAAATTGGACCATTGGATGTGTTGGTTGTATATGTTGGACAATTGGTTGAACCATTGGTTGTGTCTGTTGGAAATGTTCGAGCTGTTGAACAATTGGTTGTGATGGTTGAAAATCTGATTGATAGTAAACACCTTCTTGTTCTTGATGTGAAGGCACATAATGTTGTTGTCTCTTTTCTTGAAATTGTTTCATCATCTCTATTTGTGAGAGGAGAGCTGGTATGTATGATCGTTCGATAAGAGATCTTACATCAATTGGCTCAATATTTAGATTTCGACCTGGAAATTTTTGAAACATTTTGGACATTTGTGATCTATTCTTCTCAATGTTTTTCACTCTTTGTTCCAATATCTCCTCTTCTTGAGCTAGTTTCTCCTCTAGTTTTTGTATTTGGAGATTTGTTTCATCATAAAAAGTTTGATCAATATTGCATTGTTGTTGGGTTGGATAGAATTGTGATTGCATTGTTGGTTGATATGTCAAACTTTGTTGCATCATTGGTGCTTGGAACCTTGTTTCAATAGACATGTCACTATGCAAATGCAATATTTTTGGAATTTTTCAAGGATAATGTATGATATGCAACTAAATGCAAACTAAATAAATGAGAATGCAATCTATGGCAAGAATGCAACCTATGTTTTTGTTGTTTTTCAAGATTTTGACAAACTTTTTGGAATGCAAATCTAAAAGAGACCCTTAGGAAATTGAAATGATGCCTAGACCTCAAAGGACAAAAGGACCAAGTGACAATAGGACAAAATGACAATGTCTCCCCTATATGCTTGGATACTAAGCTAGGTTTGACAAAATGACATAGATGACAAAAAGAGAAAAGGTTTGATAAGGTCTGGACTTCCTAACAATGACTTAGGGTTTATTAAAGATATGGATCACTCAAGTATGACAAAAACCTAGTTTTGACACTATTGCAAAGGGACAATTGCTATGCAAATGACCCTAATATTGATATGATAATGACCTAAGCTTAATGAAGAGACCTAGGGTAAGAAATGTATGACAATGGTATGACTTTAATGCAAGAGGACATATGCAAATGAGTGACTTTTATTGATATGCAAAGGAGTATGACTTAGGTGAAACCTAACCTTGGTAGTTGACAATGAACTTTGCAAAATGCAACCTAGGATGAACCTAAATGTAAGTGACATGAATGTTGAGACAAGTTTTTGAACAATGTTTGATAACCATGTTTGAAGGTGTTTTGAAGTTTGTTGGATGAAATGCTCTTATGTTTAACCTTGTTTTGAATCAATTTGCCTTGTTCTTGAAATGAGATGCAATTCAACTTTTGACAAGCAAAGAATACAAGATATTTCAACTTAGAATCAAGACAATCATGCTCATTCCCACATTTCTTACGGTAGGCAAGGACATTAGGTACTTAAGAGGTAGACTTGTTATGGGATTCAAGGAGAATACATAGATGCTTGACCCCACGGGCTCCCCTCCATGACACTCACTTCTCAGGGCATCCAAGCATTAGTCCCCATGGAAATCTCCCCATGGCAAACTTAGTATCTCTTCCAAGTATCCGAACTTGTCCTTCTCAAGCAACTAGAAGGGTTTTTGGCCTCTAAAAACAAGGTGTTTAGTAAGGATTTCTGTTAAGCGTTACTCCTTGATGTCATGCAAGCGTGATTGAGACATTAAGCCCATCAAGATACCAAACAAATGTAGTCGCGCAAGCATGATTTAGACCAAGAGGCCCTACTTAGATGTTGATATGAGAAAGAGTTCAAGGGTCATCACTTCCCAAGTAACTGCAATTCCCACGTAACACTTCCTTCAAAGCTTTTGCTCATCGGGTATTTTTTTATAGTGAGTTAGAATGCCAAGGAATTCTAGCTGTACTCACTTTGGGTCATTCCCTTCTCACGATTATCACTTGCTTGCAAAAGCAAAGTGGTCGGGAAGGCAGGCCCTCTAAAGGAGACACACAATCAAAGACAAAAGCATGGTATCGAAGATCTGGATTTCTGATCACCCTGAAAGGATGAGAGCATACTCTCCTACTCCAATGTCACACTCAACAATCAAAGAAAAAACATGTTTATTCCAACCTATTAGAAATCACTAGGTGCCTAAAACATTTAAAGACAAACACCAAGTTTAATTGTTTCTCCAAGGCAACCTGCAAAACCCAAGTTAGAAGTTTGATTTCTTGTCTTTGACTATCAATTCTGCATAACAAATGTTAGTAGTTTGATTTATTGTCTTTGCCATGTGTATGCCAAGATTCTGCATAGATAATTAGTACCAAAATCCAAAGCACAGAAAATAGAATGCAAAAACTAAACAAATTTCAAGTAAAACACTACATTTTTACCCCTGTTCTGGAATTTACACAGGCGCAGAACCCATGACATAGGCGCAGAACCCATGACACAAGCGCAAAATGTCTTCAACATAGGTGCAGAATGCTCAACACAGGCGCAGGTTGCTCAACACAGGCGCAGAAGTCTCCAGAAAACCCTGCACGACCCTGTTTTTGGGTTTTTTGGCCTGCAAATCAACTTGAAAGCACTCAAAAACACCATAAAGAGGTTAGAAGGTTAGTGTTCACGTCGGGTTCACCAATTAATATACGTTACGAATTTGGAAATCATCACAAGACAAGATAAACATTAATCATTAGCTCAATCACAAAAAGCATTCATTGCAATGATCTATCCTAAACAACACTCAATAGAGACATGAAATAAAAACATTCAAAATTAAAGACATATGCAAACCAATAGCAGATTTGAATGCTCCTTCATGCGGCTCCATTGTTCTTCTTTCCTTTTCAAATAGTTTGGTTGTGGATCTCACCTACAAGTGCACACACATAATTGAAAGCAAGTAGACAAGATTATTGATCAAGAGTACTAGAAATGTGATTGACTAGAAATTCGATAGTCTGATTACCAATTAAGAATCAAAGGATTTGATTGAAGAAATCATCCAATTTATAGATAAATTGGAGAAATGGATCAAATTAGCATGATAATGATTCGAATGGAAATTCAAATCAAGAATAGCAAAATTATGACATGTGTATGACAAATTGCTATGTAAGGATTTATGACAAGATTTATGACAATTTATGACTAATTGCTATGCAAGGATTTATGACAAGATTTTGGAATAGAAATAGACATTTAGAAATTTAGGAGAAATTAGAAAATTAGGTTAGAAATGATGACTTGGAAATTAGGAAATTGATGAAAATTAGGTAAATTAATTAATAATTTCTCATTCATCAATTAATTTACAAAAATAGGAGGAATTAATTAGCCAATTAAATAAACATTTAATTGTGACAAGAAAACCTAGGATAAATAAAAAAATTATTTAACCTAGAGGGAAAATGCCAAACAAGATTAAATGAATAAATCATAAAACCTTGGAAGATGAATTAGAAATGCAAGGATGACAATTAGGTCTTGACAAAGGATATTTGATATCGATTTAATGATGATTTTGAATTGATAAAAGACCAGTGTTGATAAATGATTTGATTGAGATTGGTTGACAAAAATCAATGACAAATTGACCAAATTGACATGATTGAAAAGGACAAGGATCGATGACGAATCGATCACAATATGACAAGATTGACAAGGACAAAGATCGACCAAAATCATGATTGAAGATTGTTGTCAACAAGACCAAATTCGAAAGCGAGACAACTGAAGAATGCAGAAGAAGGACTCGATGCTCGCAAATGATAAAGACCAAGTGCGTGGCATAGGAGAAATGTTAATGCGATGCAAAAACCTAAAATGAGGCAATGCGCAAATGTTAAAGTATGATCCTGCAAGCGTTGACCATTTTTAGGTGTCTACAGAAACATATTAGGAGGTTGTAAGGGTTCAAGCAACATGGATTTGAATTATTCAAATCCCTCTTTCTTTTGTTTATGAAATTTTTAGATTTTGAATTTTTGAATTTTTGAATTTGCAGTTTCTCGCCTGTTGTTTCCTTTGTTAATCTTATAAGGATCTGGTTAATAATGAGAGAGGGGGGGGGGGGGTGAATCAGTAGTAAGACCAGTTGAAACTTTAAACCCAAAATAAAAATTATATCATATCTGAAACCATTTAACAAATGTCTCAACTTCTTTAGTCAGATCTAATAACCTCTTTATCAGATTTGCTTAACACATTAATCAAATCATTTACCACAACTATTAATACTTTCACCACCAAAGAAATCAGATAAACTTGATCATTTACCAAGTCATTAACCTTATCAATTAAATCAAATACTTTCTCAAAAAATTCCTTATCAGTACCGGTAACCTATGATAAACTTCTGATAAAACATCATAACCGGTGTCTCAAAAATAATGCATGAAATGAAACATAAACAAGAACATCACATGAAAACCATTCCACACATGAACACCATAAGTTTTTGACGTGGAAACCAAAATAGGGAAAAAACCAAGGTGGGAGTTGGCACCCAAAAATATTTGTACTCTTTTGAAGTACGCCCTTTTAGGAGCTTACAATACACCCAACTAGGAGTAGACCCTATTAGGAGTCACCCAGTTAGGGGATTTACTTTGCAACCCAGTTAGGAGCTTGATGATCTCTTAGGATCAACCTTGTGAGAGGATTTAACACTCTTTTAAGAGATTCCTTGTTAGGGGACTTAAATGTTTAAGGCTTGTTAGGAGCTACCCGATTAAGGGATTTAACCTGTTGCAACTATTAGGGAACAACAGTAAGAAAATGATCTATTTACTTGCACTTATTTTCTTGCTTGAACAGATCCATTTATACTCAACACTATGCAACTTTTAGGCAGATCTCACACTTCTCTTGGACATGTTAACACATTCTCTAAGACTACCGACACAATAGACATCAACTATGTCATCCTAAATAGCCATCTTAACTAGGTCGGCCACAAAACCCTAATTACATCTTGAATTTACAATTCAAATCATAAGAGATCATTACAGATTGTTATACAGATCATTAAAACAAATTACAATGCAATATCAACCATTGGTTGTGTTGTTCACCAAAAGTGATAACCCAAGATACCTGTAAATCTATCTATGAGATAGCCAATCTCAATCAATGAAACACTTCAGGGCTTGGACAACATAACATAGGATCCTAATGATCCTCCTGCACTTTAGGTTCTGCTAGACCTAGGGGGGGACACCCTTTTGATGCATTGAATACAACAATCACAAACATAAGACTGCATCAACAATGAGCAGACAAACCATTCCACAAGCTCACCAAATTAGGTAACATGTACAGATGGGTTGGATCTTATACAAATAATAGGTGAAATAGAGCTTTGGAAGGATAGAACATTAACCCCTAAACATAAAGGGAAATAGATTTATCTTTTAAATTGTTTGATCTGAAAGACATCCCCAAACTTGCAAGACCAGTGCCTTGTTCATTGGGCAACAGAGTCACAGACAAAACTACAAATATGAATCATAGATGCAAGCTTATTTTCCTTAAACAAGATATTCATGCATCAATACCTTATATTAATGCACTATTTGAATCATTCACAAATTTATCAGATCTGGATACACATTTCATCATTCATGACCGACTATAGAATTTAAAACCTTCCTTGAAGGATACCTATAAACAGTCACACAATTTCCTTAAAATTGACAAATCTTCATCCTCCTTGAGGATTCAATTTATGATAATGAAATGCATACCTAGAGACAATACTGTGAGGAATTTACTCATGCCTGACACAAGCAAGACCTGCAACTAAAATCACATTTACAACAATGCACTGCAATCCTCTGTACCCTTAAACAAAACAAAAGCATTTACAAACTGGGGTCCTGACATTCAGAAAGTGGAAGCCATCAAATCTGGAGCATTTTCCAAATTTCTGGAACCCTTACAACTGAGAAGAATTGGGAATAAAAGGGAGAGGGAACCAAATCAAATCTGCAACTGAATTGCCAAGTGTCTCCTCTCTAACTGAATTTTGTTCCCATGGAAACTACCTCCAAAATATACCACATTTGTCAAAATTAACCTAATTATCAGATTCCTCACTCAGAGAGCTTTTCGGCGATATATAATACTTTATATTTTGGCCAAAATTTAAACCCTGGGCGAATTAATTCCCATTTATGCTCAGTCATTTAAATATTTCGAATTTTAATATAGTCAAAACTATATCATTTATTCATTTTAATTTTGATTTTTGCCTTCATTTGTGCTCTGACGCCTTGCCACGTGGTGGCCTCTGATTGATCAATGGGGTTGATCAGACGCCACCTGAGATGACACCTCATCACCGCCACCTCATCTGCTTCGTCACTGCCACTTGGCCGCCACGTCATCACCACTGGACTGCCACCTGTGCGCCAACTGTGTGCCACCTCACCAAGACCCGCTTGCTGGACTGCCACCTATCACGACACGTGGATGGCTCTCGTTCACTTTCGCTATTTTGCAGGGTGTAACTCGCGTGCATCTTCCCTTCGCGAAATAGCGCGCATCGTCGATCCATCTCCAACTTGCTCACTCGTTAACCTGACCTTTCTCTACAAAATTTTGCCTGTCTGCCTCGAGAAGCGTGCCCACGTGGGGTCCACTTGGTCACCATCCAGTCAACTCCTCCGTCGCCTCAATATCCATGCTCACGCATGGGCCCACCTTGGGCGCCCATAGGCACCATCTGTCAAAAGCCTTTATGGCTTAGACATTATATTACTGTGCGTTCTTGCTTATAAACATCAAAATATCCCACTTCCCAACCAATGTGGGATTAAAACACTAAGCCTGGGACTGCATTTTGAAGGTTTTCTTGGTTTTTTAATGGCGATTTCCAGATTGTTTTTTTAATACCTTGGGGTTTAACTCCTTTTCCATACGCCACATGTGGGGGGAGGTTGATCTACAACCATTAACTTCATTAGCTTGAAGATTTTTTACCACGCAGGGAATAATGGCTGTGAGCTTGCCAATGCATTTGTTGGAGGTTTCTACAGACTTCCAGATTTCCCTCTCCTTTCCACACAATCCACGCAGGGGCTTCACATTAAACACCCTACAAATTGCAATATGTTTGAAAATTAAAATGGCATTCAGCCATGTCACATTGCCTTCACTGGTTTCCACATGGGTGGGGGTTCTGGCTGGGAGCCTGCTAATTACAATTTGCTGATTTGAATTGCCCCTTTCAATGCCACATTGCACATTCTGAAGGAGGAGCTGTTAAATCACTTACTTGAAAGATTCTACTGTCTCAAAGAAACCACGTAGAGGAGGAGGATGGACTGGTTTTTTAATCACACGCTGGAGCTTCTAAAAATCTTCCAAACACCACCACATAGAGGTTCATTGCTGCTGTTATAAGTTTGCATTTTGCATTAGCTAAAACTTGTTTTAACTTCTTCTCTACCCCTCCAATACATTTTCAAAGAACTTAATGGCTTTACACCAGCCAATTTTGTATTTGGTTGAAGATTTAATCCATTGTTGTCACTTCCAATTGCTACGTGGGTGGAATGAAGTTTGCTGTTTGTTGAATGTTGTTTACTGCTGGAGGGAGAGCATGTGAGAGTGGTTTCCTATTGGCACACTTGCCTTGGTAATTTGCTGCAGTGTCAATGATTGCTGGTAACTCCAATGCCCACATAGAATCCTGAAGTCTTCTACAAACTATTTCAAATACCAAGCTGCCCTTTTTACCATCCCCATTGGCTTCCACGCAGGGAGGAAGTTGCTGCTGTTCAGAACTTTGCATTACAAAATGCCCCTCTCCAGCAGCAAGGACTTTGCATATATCATGGAATTTGGGCTCAAACCTGCCACATTGCATTTGTTTGAAGTTTCTAAAATCCTCCATATTCTCCATTTGCTGCTCACTACATTTGGTCTCAGTTTTATATTGCCTCACATACCACGTGGGAGGGGAGAGAAAACAAATGTTTGTATTTGCTGAAATTTTCTAATGCCTCTTAATTCCTTTTTTATGCAGCAGGAGAATTAATGGCAAAACATCAGCCAACTGCAATTTGTTGAAGTTTTAAAAAACCTCCCTTTCAAAAACCATGCAAGGAGCATAATGGAATTACACCTTGCTATTGAAATTTTGAAATTTTATTTGCCAGCCAAAGGAAAACCATAAAAAAAAACCTCTCAATTATATGCTCACATAATGAAACAAAATCATCTCCTAATAAACCAATTTTTCCAAGATGCATTCGATCTGATATTGATATGCATTACTATGAATTTAGGATCATCTCGCCATAAAATTTAATGCACGGGCATGAGCCAGGTCGGGCCCCAAAGTGGGTCCGACTAATTTTTTTTTCGTTTTCATGCAACTGACCCCTGGAATGCTTCACGTACCTCAAACATACCTCTGGAAATGATCGGCATCGTTTTCGGATCATTAATCCGCATTTTACAACCTTCGGGCAATTACGCCACAATTTTCGCATTTAATCACGAAGACATAATTTTCAATGTGGCCAAAACACCTTTCTGGAGCTCACCATCTGACAGGCATGTACTTTGATATACAAGGATAACATCTACCAAACGGTTTCTCAAGATGAGTCCCGAGCGAAGAGATATTAATTTCCGAAAATGGCCAACTGGCTTTGTCGACACTGTGGACCTGATGAAGTCAATGTTCTGGCAACACATGATGCCTTTCTCAAAAATATCAAACGACCTCCGTAGGTCCTCAAATTCAGAACATAGGTACCTTAAAGTACATATTAAATCTTTGAATTCTCAGTTCAATCACCAGACTGACAGGATGCAAACGACGCGCTCACAAAAGTGGCTATATTAACTGATATAACACTGGAAGTGCGGATAACTGAATTTGATGGCAAAATGAGCTGTTTTGAAAACCGATCAAACGGATTGGTAGAGCCTTGAAATTTGAAACGTATCTCACCATTTATACCAACATTAGCCCAGAACAAACATTCTAACATGACGCTCACCAGGACATTTTTACACTTGTGCAAATATCACAAACTACAAACGGATTGAGCTTTGAAAACTGAGCAAATGGATTCATAAGGACTTGAAATTTTGCATGTTGACTCACATTTATGCATAAAATTCAATCCATTTTGAAATTATTCATGATAATAAACATGGCAAAAGATATAAACACCCAAATTAGGCTACTCCATAAAATCTGCATTTTTGCCTAAAATGCACTTCCAGCTCACCCCTCAAACTGGGTACCTCATAAACTTATCCAAAATGAATTCTGAAAGTTGCACATAATTGAATAGGCCAAATGAAAGGTGTGGGACATGAATCCCGAGCCTTACCCTTTGAAAATCAACTGGTCCCATTTTACCCTCTCGCAAACTAGGCCCTTCAAACTGACTCGTTTAGGTATGCAGAGCAAATTTTTGGATTGGGCCTCTAAACTTGACTCAATTTTAATCAGTCCCAATAGTGGCTCTGACTGGGGATGGTTGATTGCAAGATCAACACAAGAATCTAGATATATTTGGTTAAGCAGACCACTCGAAAATGGATCATTCTTCTCTTCTTGTCTCAAAACAGGGCTTCCTTATTCTACCCAAACAGCAGGGCACTTTATTGAAAACCACACAACTGAAGCAAAATGACTATACAATAGATACAAACATGCTTAAAATTGAATACAAGCTACTCAATCAATCTTAGCATTTACCTCTGTCAAAAATCTGATTCTCATCACTTAATACCATGATCCAAACAAAGACACCTTCCAGTAACAACTGAGCATAACTTTTATAATCCGCCTGTTTTGTCCCATTACTAAAACAACTAGTGTGCATACCTTTGGTCTGATTTTGAACTTTGTGATCACACACTATTTCAGCACAAATAAAATTATGAGACAAATCACCATAGAGGCATTCCCACAAGCTGACATACCTATCACTGTCCCACCCAACTCTATCATTTGCAAGGACATCATCATGCTGAACTTGAAAAATAAAACACTCATTTTCAACATTGCAATTCCTATCAGCATTCACCTTGTTATCATTTAAATCAATAGAATGAGGGACACTACTAACCAACTGATGCAAACAAGGAACATGAACATTACCATCCAGATGTGCTACTTCACTACACCAATCACACCTCATACTATCCTTGCTCATCAAACTGAAAACCTCTGCATTCTCAACATCCCATTCATCGAAAAGAATGCATACCTCAAGTTGAAGCAAATCCTCAGCCGAATCTTTCTCTTTCAGGCTTACATCTACCTGAAACACTTTCATTTGTGGTTTTAAATGATCATCACATAATCCATGCCTCTTACTTTCATCATGAAATAATTTTTGATAACCCATGCTATTGCTGTTCGGAATTCCATCAGTATTATGGACTGGTTCATCATTTACAACATCTGGCTGATCAGTTATTTCTTCATACAAAGGGTTAGAAACCAAATGGACAATTCCTTTATGAGCATTATGGTATTGAAGTGATTGGTCTGTATCTATATCAGCATTGAATAAAGTATTAGTAAAATTGCTAAAGACACCATCCATTTGATCCTCATAATCATCTTCATCAAACAAAGAAGAAAATGAAACTTGGCTGGAACAATCCTCAGTGTTCCATGTTTCACATTCATGAGATTTTATTCTATGACCATCATTCTGAAAATCAAGATAATCAAACTTATCTTGCCACAACTGATCTTCTTCACCAATTGAACACTCATCATCAGCCAAAGAATGAAAATGAACATCGCTGCAATTTACTTCATCTGATGAGTTTTCAGCATGTTCACTAAATCTTTCTATCATAAAACCATTTGTTAGGTCAACATGTTCATCAAGTATACAAGCATTCAATTCACAGTCCTTTTCCGAAGAATTCCCTTCACTATATTGTAGAAGGTCTTCATCAATAGTTCGAAGGCTCTCCAACATTTGAACCTTCTTATCCACAACCTCAAGAGATTTCTTAAGTTTTGCAATCTTCTGGACTTGCATTGCACTTTGCTGTTCCATGTGAGATTCCGTAAACTTTTGTCCATCCATGTGTGCTATATCTTCATTGCAATCATGTGTACCATTACAATTTTTTGAATTAACATTGTGCATATCTTTCAAAAAAGAAAGATTATCAACATGATTATAAGAAACAAAGTCTGAAGTGAAATTTGAAAAAACATTTACTTCATCCTCAACACAATTGACATCATCAATGTTTAGAAGAGGATCAGCTATTGTTCGCACCAAACAATTCTGATTTTCATCATATTGCACACTTTCACTTGCACAAACAACAACACTTAGTAATCCCTTTGTATTTGGTATTTCAACATCAAATACATCAGCAACATGTAAAGATTGATGGTCATCACCATCATTATTCTCACCAATATTATCTTGGAGAGATGCATGATTCACTTGGTAATTAGCAGCCACATAATCAACATAACCGGCATACAAATCAAATGGTACATATCCCTTGTATATATCAATCTCCGTATCAATATTTTCACAACACTTCCCACTAATCATTCGCTCATTACTGTGAGAGGCAACCGATGTTAACAACAGAGGTTCCTGACTCTCATTCAAATCTGAAACATATGCATCAACAAAACCATTCGGAACTGCAGAGCTTGATGCACCTAGACAAGGAATGATTTGCTCAACTTCACATGGTATTTCACCATTGAAGGTGCTTTGACAAGAAACAATAGGAGACACGAATCTCTTCGAGATTCCAAACTTCAAGTTATTTTCCATATCCCTAGCTGTGCTAAAGGCTTCATACAAGGTTTTGGGTTCTTTGTTTCTCAATAGGAAACCCATCTTCTCATCAAATGCACTCATGTAAACATCCAGACATACTTAATCATCAATTTTATACCTTCTGGAAATTTTGGACAGAGCTTTGGAAAATCTGATGTTAAATGTGGGTACCAATTCATCTTCCCTGATTTGTATATAAGTGAACTCTTTCAACAAGTCGGAATCACTCACCTTCTCATCGAATTGATCCATGAAATTTGAAACCAATTCTTCCCATGAGGTAATAGAATTCACTAGCAAAAAAGAGAACCAATCTCTTGCATCCTCTTTCAATGACTGAATAAACAATTTCATGCATACATCTTCTTGACAAATTTCAAACTCTCCTATCAAATCTGAAAATCTTTTCAAATGTTGACATGCTGATTCTGATTTCTTCCCATTGAATATGGGCAAATACTTTCTGATTTATGTGGGTATGGGATTTGGGTAACCTGGAATATCTCTGAAATTTAGAGCAGCATAATGGTTCATGATGAAACTTCTCCTATTATACGGTTGTGACACTTCACCAGGCATGGCTCTATGTCGAAATACACAAGGTTGAAAATCTTTACTATTCATTTTTCTTACTTCCACAAATGATTACAAAATCTTGGATAGAAAACTTCAGGCAAGTATCCTTATACTGATCTATTCATAACACTGCTTGACATAAAGTTCTTCCACATTTGCATACTACGGAGGATAACATACACTGAATATTTTAGCAGCATAGATATGCAAATCAATTTTGAGATTCTCTCTTTCCCTCTAGACTAGTGCTGTTCACTAAATGGGAAAACAATATTACACATTCTAATTTTCAGAGCACATATCGTTGCATTTGAAACCTCTGAAAAAATACTTGGAGATTTGCAGCTGTAAATTCTTGTAGATCTGGAGATTTACTTCACACTTTAGCACGGTCTTTTATCACAGAGTCGCCACCTCTTGCACAGAGGATATTTTGAACAGTAGAACACCATTCAATCACAAATTTAATTCTCTGTTACTCCTTTGATCTCGCTGCAGTCAACACTCTTCTAGGCTTTTTAATACTGGTATGAACCACAGAGTTACGTGTGACTGAAATCTTTTACTGCATCTACTTTATAACACTTTTATGATGAAAGCACCATGTCTGAGCATCTGCTACTTAGATCCATCTGCATCTTAATATGATTCATAAGATTATCAACCAATCTTGTGAAAGTCCTGGAATACAATCTTCCTTTAAGCACTGGTACAGAGACTAGAGTCGCCACCCAATTATGACATTGGGGAAAAATTTGCATACAGCTGCAAGAACTTCTTACAACTCTCAACAATGCATTCGCTATTACTCCTTCATAAAATATGACATGTACCCCATATCACTCTGCAGATCCAGAACAAGGAACACTTTCTAACTCATAAATTCACTTTCACACTCTGTGCATACACAATGGACAGACTGGCTGGATATGAAATTGATAGAATGAAGGATAAATTCAACTTCTGACCTCATCAATCAAACATTTAGATCCATGAACTCCCCAGCAGAGTCGCCATTTTTGCTGTGGTGACTCGGATGGGATAATCTCAACCTTATATGAATTAAATCTTTCTTAACCAGAGACTTTTGACAGTTCATTTGTTCCCCAACAGAGTCGCCATTTTTGTTGTTCACCAAAAGTGATAACCCAAGATACCTGTAAATCTATCTATGAGATAGCCAATCTCAATCAATGAAACACCTCAGGGCTTGGACAACATAACATAGGATCCTAATGATCCTCCTGCACTTCAAGTTCTGCTAGACCTAGGGGGGGACACCCTTTTGATGCATTGAATACAACAATCACAAACATAAGACTGCATCAACAATGAGCAGACAAACCATTCCACAAGCTCACCAAATTAGGTAACATGTACAGATGGGCTGGATCTTATACAAATAATAGGTGAAATAGAGCTTTGGAAGGATAGAACATTAACCCCTAAACATAAAGGGAAATAGATTTATCTTTTAAATTGTTTGATCTGAAAGACATCCCCAAACTTGCAAGACCAGTGCCTTGTTCATTGGGCAACAGAGTCACAGACAGAACTACAAATATGAATCATAGATGCAAGCTTATTTTCCTTAAACAAGATATTCATGCATCAATACCTTATATTAATGCACTATTTGAATCATTCTCAAATTTATCAGATCTGGATACATATTTCATCATTCATGACTGACTATAGAATTTAAAACCTTCCTTGAAGGATACCTATAAACAGTCACACAATTTCCTTAAAATTGACAAATCTTCATCCTCCTTGAGGATTCAATTTATGATAATGAAATGCATACCTAGAGACAATACTGTGAGGAATTTACTCATGCCTAACACAAGCAAGACCTGCAACTAAAATCACATTTACAACAATGCACTGCAATCCTCTGTACCCTTAAACAAACAAAAAGCATTTACAAATTTGGGTCCTGACATTCAGAAAGTGGAAGCCATCAAATCTGGAGCATTTTCCAAATTTCTGGAACCCTTACAATTGAGAAGAATTGGGAATAAAAGGGAGAGGGAACCAAATCAAATCTGCAACTGAATTGCCAAGTGTCTCCTCTCTAACTGAATTTTGTTCCCATGGAAACTGCCTCCAGAATATCCCACATTTGTCAAAATTAACCTAATTATCAGATTCCTCACTCAGAGAGCTTTCCGGCGATATATAATACTTTATATTTTGGCCAAAATTTAAACCCTGGGCGAATTAATTCCCATTTATGCTCAGTCATTTAAATATTTCAAATTTTAATATAGTCAAAACTATATCATTTATTCATTTTAATTTTGATTTTTGCCTTCATTTGTGCTCTGACGCCTTGCCACGTGGCAGCCTTTGATTGGTCGAAGGGGTTGATCAGATGCCACCTGAGATGACACCTCATCACCGCCACCTCATCTGCTTCGTGACTGCCACTTGGCCGCCACGTCATCGCCACTGGACTGCCACCTATGTGCCAACTGTGTGCCACCTCACCGGGACCCGCCTGCTGGACTGCCACCTATCACGACACGTGGATGGCTTTCGTTCACTTTCGCTATTTTGCAGGGTGTAACTCGCGTGCATCTTCCCTTCGCGAAATAGCACGCACCGTCGATCCATCTCGAACTTGCTCACTCATTAACCCGACCTTTCTCTACAAAATTTTGCCTGCCTGCCTCGAGAAGCGTGCCCACGTGGGGTCCACCTGGTCACCATCCAGTCAACTCCTCCATCGCCTCGAGATCCATGCTCACACGTGGGCCCACCTTGGGGGCCCATAGGCACCATCTGTCAAAAGCCTTTATGGCTTAGACATTATATTATTGTGCGTTCTTGCTTATAAACATCAAAATATCCCACTTCCCAGCCAATGTGGGATTAAAACATTAAGCCTGGGACTGCATTTTGAAGGTTTTCTTGGTTTTTTAATGGCGATTTCCAGATTGTTTTTTTAATACCTTGGGGTTTAACTCCTTTTCCATACGCCACACGTGGGAGGAGGTTAATCTACAACCATTAACTTCATTAGCTTGAAGATTTTTTACCATGCACAAAATAATGGCTGTGAGCTTGCCAATGCATTTGTTGGAGGTTTCTACAGACTTCCAGATTTCCGTCTCCTTTCCACACAATCCACGCAGGGGCTTCACATTAAACACCCTACAAATTGCAATATGTTTGAAAATTAAAATGGCATTCAGCCATGTCACATTGCCTTCACTGGTTTCCACATGGGTGGGGGTTCTGGCTGGGAGCCTGCCAATTACAATTTGCTGATTTGAATTGCCCCTTTCAATGCCACATTGCACATTCTGAAGAAGGAGCTGTTAAATCACTTACTTGAAAGATTCTACTGTCTCAAAGAAACCACGTAGAGGAGGAGGATGGACTGGTTTTTTAATCACATGCTGGAGCTTCTAAAAATCTTCCAAACACCACGACATAGAGGATCATTGCTGCTGTTATAAGTTTGCATTTTGCATTAGCTAAAACTTGTTTTAACTTCTTCTCTACCCCTCCAATACATTTTCAAAGAACTTAATGGCTTTACACCAGCCAATTTTGTAATTGGTTGAAGATTTAATCCATTGTTGTCACTTCCAATTGCTACGTGGGTGGAATGAAGTTTGCTGTTTGTTGAATGTTGTTTACTGCTAGAGGGAGAGCATGTGAGAGTGTTTTCCTATTGGCACACTTGCCTTGGTAATTTGCTGCAGTGTCAATGATTGCTGGTAACTCCAATGCCCACATAGAATCCTGAAGTCTTCTACAAACTATTTCAAATACCAAGCTGCCCTTTTTACCATCCCCATTGGCTTCCACGTAGGGAGGAAGTTGCTGCTGTTCAGAACTTTGCATTACAAAATGCCCCTCTCCAGCAACAAGGACTTTGCATATATCATGGAATTTGGGCTCAAACCTGCCACATTGCATTTGTTTGAAGTTTCTAAAATCCTCCATATTCTCCATTTGCTGCTCACTACATTTGGTCTCAGTTTTATATTGCCTCACATACCACGTGGGAGGGGAGAGCAAACAAATGTTTGTATTTGCTGAAATTTTCTAATGCCTCTTAATTCCTTCTTTATGCAGTAGGAGAATTAATGGCAAAACATCAGCCAACTGCAATTTGTTGAAGTTTTAAAAAACCTCCCTTTCAAAAACCATGGAAGGAGCATAATGGAATTACACCTTGCTATTGAAATTTTGAAAATTTATTTGCCAGCCAAAGGAAAACCATAAAAAAAAACCTCTCAATTATATGCTCACATAATGAAACAAAATCATCTCCTAATAAACCAATTTTTCCAAGATGCATTCGATCTGATATTGATATGCATTACTATGAATTTAGGATCATCTCGCCATAAAATTTAATGCACGGGCATGAGCCAGGTCGGGCCCCAAAGTGGGTCTGACTAAAATAAATTTCATTTTCATGCAACTGACCCCTGGAATTCTTCACGGACCTCAAACATACCTCTAGAAATGATCGGCATCGTTTTCGGATCATTAATCCGCATTTTACAACCTTCAGGCAATTACGCCACAATTTTCGCATTTAATCGCGAAGACGTAATTTTCAATGTGGTCAAAACACCTTTTTGGAGCTCACCATCTGACAGGCATGTACTTTGATATACAAGGATGACATCTACCAAACGGTTTCTCAAGATGAGTCCCGAGCGAAGAGATATTAATTTCCGAAAATGGCCAACTGACTTTGTCGACACTGCGGACCTGATGAAGTCAATGTTCTGGCAACACATGATGCCTTTCTCAAAAATATCAAATGACCTCCGTAGGTCGTCAAATTCGGAACATAGGTACCTTAAAGTACATATTAAATCTTTGAATTCTCAGTTTGATCACTAGACTGACAGGATGCAAACGACGCGCTCACAAAAATGGCTATATTAACTGATATAACACTGGAAGTGCGGATAATTGAATTTGATGGCAAAATGAGCTCTTTTGAAAACCGATCAAATGGATTGGTAGAGCCTTGAAATTTGAAATTTATCTCACCATTTATACCAACATTAGCCTGGAAAAAACATTCTGACATGACGCTCACCAGGATATTTTTACACTTGTGCAAACATCACAAACTACAAACGGATTGAGCTTTGAAAACTGAGCAAATGGATTCATAAGGACTTGAAATTTTGCATGTTGACTCACATTTATGCATAAAATTCAATCCATTTTGAAATTATTCATGATAATAAACATGGCAAAAGATATAAACACTCAAAGTAGGCTACTCCATAAAATCTGCATTTGTGCCTAAAATGCACTTCCAGCTCACCCCTCAAACTGGGTACCTCATAAACTTATCCAAAATGAATTCTGAAAGTTGCACATCGCTGAATAGGCCAAATGAAAGGTGTGGGACATGAATCCCGAGCCTTACCCTTTGAAAATCAACTGGTCCCATTTTACCCTCTCGCAAACTAGGCCCTTCAAACTGACTCGTTTAGGTATGCATAGCAAATTTTTGGATTGGGCCTCTAAACTTGACTTAATTTTAATCAGTCCCAACAGGTTGATCGTAACCGATAATGAAAACTCGATCTATACCAAAGTCAAACCCTCAAAATACTCTCCTAAGCGCTTTGTTGATTCTCGAGAAATTCTTCCTTGAATCACACCAAAACAACAATTAAATCTTTCACGCAGGTTGTGCCATGTTACCAACTACATGTAGACTCACCGTCGATCACTGTCATAACAAAAATCATTACTGGTTTGATGATTTCTTCACCCATCTTAAACCCTACTAAAACCTTAGCAAAACTTAAATAGAAATTTGAAACATGCATTTTGTTAATCTCCACAAGTTTAGGTTCCGGCTAGATAGACCTTTTCATGATACAAGTTCACCATCCAAACCACAAATCACCAATAATCGCCGATTATCGGATCCAATCAAAACATCTTTGCTTTATCGGTTAAAGTCCTATTTCACAGACTTTAGCTCTCTACTGGTAAACCCTATCTTTCGGTAAAAAAAACATCAAGAACATCATTTGACATCAGTTGCCATCAATGACAACACAAATAACTAATTATGTCATCTATTCATAGAATCTCAATCTCTTCATCACAAATAAAATCTTATCCTTTACCGGTGTAGACACCCAAAATTGTCATGACTAATTAAATAAATATTTTATTTATTTAATTATATAAGCTTAATTCTTCTATTAATTAAATAAATCTTTATTTATTTAATTAATTCATTTATCCTCTTCTAGCCTTATTTCTCATTTAAATAAATAATTAGTTGCCCCAGAATGGGAATGATATGCCCCCTCGAGAGATTGGATGAAAATGTCTAAAAAGATTGCAGACAATCTCTCGATAAGAAAGACAAGATAGAATGGATTGACCGGATAAAGTGATAAAGTCACGGGATAATGAAGAATGACTCGGAAAATGAAGGCGAGGGCTAGAGTAGGCTATAAGATAGACCACGGGGGAAAATACATCTTCATTGTCATCTACACATTCACAAGAGCATATTGCAGAGCGAAAATAGAGCAGGAGCAGTTAGCAACGATGGCTTTCACTCACAAATTCGACCGCGTTCGCCGATTTCAGAGGCCAGCGGAGGCAGGAGAGCCAGTAAGTACCACAAAACCTCCTTGCACTTTGACGCATTTAATTTTGTCATTAATGCATGTCGAATAGGGTAATAAATGCGCTTAGACTAGGGTCCAAAAAGTGTCAAAAAACATCCAGGCGCGTCTGCGTTGGTGCCAGGCGCGTCTGTGTTCGCTAGGCGCGTCTGTGTTTGCTAGGCGCGTCTGTGTTTGTCAGGCTCGTCTATGTTTGGACCCGCGTCTGCATCAATTGCGGCCGTGTCTGTGATGGACAGGCGCGTTTGTGCCAAGAAGGCACGTCTGTGTCTCCCAGGCGCGTCTGTGTAGAGCATAGGCACGTCTGTGCAGTCTTTAAGCGCGTTTATGTCATGTAAGCGCGTTTGCATTTGAAAAGTATGAATTTGCATCTTCTAGGTCAAATCGACAGTTCTGTGATGAACATATGCTGTCGATTGGATAAGCTGCTGAGGGGATACACTCAAGCAGGTCCTCTAGGAAGACTAGGATAGATCAAGGCACTTTGTGATGAACAGTGAGTACCAAGATAGAGTACTTTGTGATGAACAGGGAGTACTGAAATATGAGCAGCACTTTGTGATGAACAGGGAGTGCAAATGTGAGTAACACTTTGTGATGAACAGGGAGTCTCACACATGTAGTACTTTGTGATGAACAGTGAGTACCACTAGGATAAATAGCAACACTTTGTGATGAATAGTGAGTGTCACTAGGGTAGATAGCCATATGCATTTAGATAGCGAGTAACATTTTGTGATAAACAGTGAATGCCACTATAACTGACATGATTGAGTTGTTTGACTGCAGGAGTATTTGTTGATGCTAGAGTCACGGGAGAGATTCCCATCGACGCAGAGGTTGCGACCTGAGTTGTCGCTCAAGGACAGAGCTGCCATCGAGGAGATGGGTTTGAGACATGTGCTGTATGTGCCTGAGTTTCGGACAAACATGGGTTTGCTGACTGCGCTGGCTGAGAGATGGCACTCTGAGACTTGCACTTTTCATTTGCCGATGGGTGAGATGATAGTCACCTTGGAGGATGTATATAGGATTTTGCGGATACCGATCGATGGGGAGCTGATTCCGTATGATCGAGACGGAGACAGGGATTCCCTTAGACGAGTGTTCTAGGATCCAAGATTGGAGATGAGGGTGGGACACATGGCATGGGATACCATGACATGGATAGGATTAGCACTACCAATAGTGTTGGCAGGAGTGATCAGTGAGTTCCTCTGTATCTATTTTGTACCATTTTGTATAATGATGTAGACACCTGCGGGTGATTGTAGCCATATGATTTTGACATCATTGTATCATGACACTTTATATATATATATGAGATGATGCATCTTTGCGGCAGCTATATGCATGTGTACCTATGTGATGAGATGTTCTTATGTGATGCTTATGATATGGATGCAAATATGTATATGATGCAATGCAATATTTTTTTTTGTTCGTTTATGTTTTATATGTGTATGCATGATGCAAATGTGAATGTATGTAATGCAGATGAATATGATAATGAAAATGTAAATTGTGCTAACAGGTGTTGTGTGCAGGATGTGATGCAGTTGTGATATCTATATGTATGTATGAAATGCTTATATGTGGTAATGTAGGTGCAGCTACATGAAATGCAAATGTTTTTGGTGTGTCATTATACTCAGTCATGTGATAGCAGGCTACGCGAACTCGAGAAGGACGATGGAAGTCAATCGAGAAAGGGGGATGGAAGACAGAAGATATGAAAGTGAAAGAGCTTCTTATGCGTTATCATCATTGAGCTTTATTATGGCAAAATAGGTTATGACAATCAAGGCATATGTTCGACCCAGAAAGTCATTGTACCTGTTTGCATGGAGATAAGACAGTCACACACAAGGAATGCCCCAGTTCACACTAGACTCACAGTGTCCTCATATCCTTGGAAAAGTCATAGCATTACTAAGAGACAATCCACAGACAACAAATACAAATAGGTGACGATACCCCATCCTCGCCTTTCTAGTCAAAGACATCCTGGAGATAGAATCTCTAGTCAAAGACATCCTGAAAAAGCTAAAAGACATGTCACCAGAAAGATAAAATCAAAAGAAAACCAAGACTCGACACCAACATCCACTGTAGTCCTCAAGTTTAGTGTCTCTTGTCACTTGTATAAGTCTTATTTGATTGTGGTCACAATGTTTACTTTCACAGAAAGGATAGATAGCACTGAACCATAATGTTGTCTGAGTCTGTTGAAAGATTTGATTTGTTGAAGCCCATTGTTGCTGCTGTGTCTCATCTAAAACTGACTGAATCCATGAAACTGATACTTTATTGCGGAGAAGATGAAACTTTATTGTGGATCTGTGATGCAAATGTTGCTTTATTGCGGATTGTGCGCGGATAAACTGAAGAAAGCTAGAAGAAACTGTACTCCTCGAAACATGTGATGTTCTCAGTTCCACACCCATTACTAGACGTAGGATTTTGCCTTAGCCACAGATAGGATCTGATTTATTATGGATGGAAAGGGATGAAAAGGAATGTTTATTATGAATGGCTAACCAATCTTGGGTAGATCAATTGACAAGCCATGATGGGAATGGGTAAGTTTGTTATGAATGAATAGGTTGTGAGTGTGTGCAAAGTGAAATGATGAAAGAGAATCCTGAAGGAGGGAGGAGCAATGTCTCTACCCATGGCGCTGGTGACCCAGTTTTCACCATGGTACTTGCCCAGGGTGCCACCGAAGTGGTTTCATCGTTGGACGAAATTATTTCTCTTTACTTTTTTCAATTTTTAATGTTTTTTGTGTCACAAGGCGCCTGTTTGCTAGGTTTTCACCAAGTAACGATTTTTTTGTTTTATAAATTTTTTTTTTGTATTTTTGAAATTTTTGATTTTTTTTTTGAAATTTTTTGATTTTTTTTTTTGTATTTTTGAATTTTTTGGATATTCCGAAGAGCTATGTGTAGAACCTGCGAAGGTGCATGCTGTTGATAGGATCCTCCAAAGGTTCACCTTCTGTAGTTGAGAGCTGATATGCCCCAGATCCATATGCTGCTGTAATAATGTAAGGACCAAGCCAGTTTGGTTCGAACTTGCCCTTCTTCTCTCTGTCTTGCTGATTTTTGGGATTTTCTCTGAGAACCAAATCACTTACCTCAAATGTGCGAGGCTTGACTTTATGATTGTAATTGCATTGTTCCTTTACTGAATGATATGTAGCTCGAGCGACTGTCTTCCTTGATGAAGGAACTGAGATAGAATTACTAGTGTGTGGACTACACAGGCCCGTATGCGTGTCACCTGAAGAAGTTTGGGCATCCCTGATAACAAAGTCCTTCAAGGAAGCTCTATTAAAGGTCCATGATGTATTGCTAGAAGGGGATGGATGTGTGGAACAAGTGGAAGAGTTATAAAGGCTTATGATTGTGAAAAGAAGTGAAAGTAGGATAGCATGATGGAGACTTAGGATCAACAAGTATGCTTTTTGACTTAAAATTGTAGAACTTTTGCCCCCAGTTATTTTGATATTAGGGGAGATCAACTCTTGCTCTTTTTCTTTCATTGGATTTTTATCCTTGACCTTGATTTTTGTAGAGTCCAATAGCTTTTGATTTTGATTTTGACTGAAGGACTTCTCTTTATTTTTGACTTTTAGATTTTTCTTTTCAAAGCTTGATTTTTGATCCCCAATGAGTAAGGGCTTTTGTAATTCTCGTTGATCCAAGTCTAGGAGAGGAGTGGAAATGGAATGAGTGGATGATATGGTAAGGCTATTTGAGTTATCAAGAGGGTTGGTAATACGCTCAATAGATTCTTCGCTGGAACCACTCTTAGGACTATTGATATCAAGAGATGCTTGCACCACTACAGGAGATTTGCATTCGGACTTAGTAGCCACAACACTAGGTGGTTCACACCTAATTCTTTGGCATTGCAAATTGTTTGTAGGTTGTTCCTGTTGACAGAATACCTTAGGAGATAATGGGAGTTGGTCAACATGAAATATATACTCTCCACATCCTAGGTCTTTAATCTTGAACTTTCCTTTTAGCTTTGCTTGTTTGGGAAGCTTTTAATGATTCTAGATCCACATATGCTGAAGATGGAACAACTTCTCGATTGGCTAGAGTTGTTATTTCTAATCTAGGTTGCAGATTGTTGCAATATATGAATGGATTTGGCTGCTTTGACGGTTACTTCAACTCCATTGTGTGGAAACTTGATACATTGATGATATGTAGATGGTATTGCGCTCTTTTCATGAATCCAAGGATGTCCTAGCAATATGTTGTATGTGAGATCAAGATCAAGGACCTGAAAAACCACATCCTTTGTAACTGGCCCAACTCTGAGAGGTAAAATGACTGTACCCTTGGATGAACGCTCTTCATCATCATATGCTTTGATGGTGATTTTGTTTGTAGAATTCACAGCTTTGTCGGAATATCCCAATTGTTTAATAGTGCTCAATGTACAAATGTTTAGACCTGCTCCTCCATCTATCAGGACTCGTTTGATTCGATGTTTGTGTATGAAGGCTTCGATGTGTAGTGGTGCATTATGTGGCTGACTTACGGAGGTGTCATCGACTTCTGTGAATGTAAGGGAGTGTGGAATGGAAAGGTATCCCACCATGGCTTGAAACTGGTCCACGTTCAGATCAATAGGAATGGTAGTGTCTCTCAAAATTTTGTCAAGAATAGCTTTATGTGCAGGGGATATGCGTAAGAGCTCAAGGATTGGAATGAGCGCGGGTGTCTTACCTAATTGTTCTACAATGTCATACTCAGGTTTGGCTGATGAAGATGGGGTGTTTTTGGCTGGAGCACCTTGCAAAGTGATTTTACCTCGACAGGTTGTAACATGACATTCAGAGGTAGGTTCGGAAGAAGATCCAACACCTTTTAGGACAATCTTGGGTCTCTGGGTAGAATTCTCAGGGTTTTTGTCCTTGATGATAATGGTAGAGACGTAATTGTCCATCGAGATGTGATTGATAGTTGAATCATAGTTATAAGATGCTCTTGTATAGTTGGTTTGGTCATCTGTGGCTTTAGCTTTTCCATTGTCATGCTTTGGGAATGGTTCCTTAAACATCTCATGTTCTTGATTGGATGAGTGTCCCTCAATCTCAATGTCACCTCTATCAATGAGATCTTGTATGATGTTCTTCAATCGATGACAATTTCCTGTCTTATGACCCTTGCTCTTATGAAATTCACAATACTCATCATCATTCCACCAATTTGGTTTGACCTTTGGTTCATGTGGTGGGAAATCTTGAATTGTGATCACCTTGTTTTCCACTAACTTCTTGAAAACTGACTCAAGTGGTTCTCCCAACGGGGTATACTTCCTTCGTGATCTAGAAGTTGTTTGAGTATTCACTTGATTGTTTGTAGAACTTGATACAGAAAAAATGAATTTGGGTCGCACTGTGTTGGCATCAACAACACCATCATTGACTGTGTTCTTGTTTTTATTCCAAAATCTTGGCTTGTCTTTTCCTTCAAAGTCATCTTTGTTTTCCTTGAATATTTTAATGACTCCTTGTTCAATTAGGACCTTCTCTATTGCTAAGCCTTTTTCAATGACATCCTTGAAGGTGGACAAACAAGCTTTCCTTAGATCATAGCCAATGTCTTTGTTAACATTTTGGGTGAACATTTCTACCATTTGTTTTTGTGGAATTTCACAAGAGCATCTACTGGCTAGATTTCTCCATCTTTGTAAAAATGATGCAAAAGACTCTCCCTCTTTTTGCTTGGTGTTACACAAAGTAGTGACTGGTATGTCTGTCTCTATGTTGTAGGAGAAATGTTGAATAAATGCCTCTGCTAAGTCACCCCATGACTTAATTCCAGGTGGAAGTTGAGAGAACCATTCCATAGCTTGATCATCTAAGCTTTGTGGGAATAATCTCATCAAATATGTCTCTTCTGCTACTACCTCAATGCAAGCTGTGAAAAATTGTCTTATGTGTGCCTTAGGATCCCCTTTTCCTCTATACTTATCAAATTTAGGTGTCACAAAGTGTGTAGGAAAATGAGGCATTGGAATGCTCTTGTCAAATGGATAAGGACATATGTCTCTCATTGTGTATGTTGGCTTCGGTGTATTTATGTCCTCCATTTTCTTTTGTAAGTCCCTGATTTGTTGCTCCAAATTGCTCTTAGGTGGAGATCAACTTCTTGGACCATACCCCATGCTTGAGGCACCAATTGGAGGAGGAGCATGTTGCATATATGGATGATATTGATCATACACATGTTCATATGGAGGAGGTATGTAATGATGCTGTGTATATGGACCACTTGGTATAGATTCATGTTGAGCAACCCCATATCTATTTTGCGCATGTATACCATATTCTACAGGCATGTCATGTTCCATTGTGTTGCCCCCAAATTTGACATGAGGTTTCCCTTTGTCCAAATTTTGAGCATGCCTTTGAACATCCAATTGTTTTGGTGGTTGATCCTTAGCATTAGTATGTGATTGAGCATATTTGTTTGCATAAGACTTCCATAATGGTCTACGAAGGTAAGTATCATATGTTTGACCATGTGTATGGGGGACCTCTGGTTTTTGAAGCAAAGCTGATGGTGATTCAGGTACCATATGTGGTCCTCTATTTCCTCCACTATTAGGTCTCCTTTGATCCATATTGGAGTGAGGTTGTTGCAAAGATCTATGTTCCATTATTTGAGACATGTCAAAATCATGAGGTATCTTGGCTCCACTTTGTGCCATCATTTGTAAGAAGTATTGTCTATCCCTCCTCATTATTTCCTCAACCAATCGATTGAAATGGGGATTCATAATGGATTCTTCAACATCTGCTGAATGTACTGAAAAGTTGTCCACATTGTCATTGTGTGTAGCATTGTTGTTTATAGTGTCCATATTCTCAACATTTGGAATGTTTCTATAGACATCCATGTCAGGTAATGTAGTATGATCAGAATTGAAAAAGATATCATTGTCATACTCATAAGAACTCATGTTTGCGGACTCTTGAGCCTCTTTAGTTTCTCTCCTAGATTTTTGAAGACGGGTTTCAACCATGAACTAGGTATTGACCAAGATGTGAGAGACTAGATGAAAAATGGAAAGAGTATGGAAGACCAAGAGTTGGATGGAATGTAAATGAATCTAAAGTGTACTTGCAATGCCCAAAGTGTAAGACCAAGTATGTATGTGGTAGAGTAGGTGTGACTTCCAAAGAGAGGATAGTTTCTCTTGATGAGGTAAGTTGACCTTGACTCTAAGTAAGACCAAATGAAACCCAAAGGTAAGAAACCTTGATGAGGGACCACTTAGAAAAGTGTTGTTGTATGTAGTGTGTTGACAAAGTATGATGAGGACAAGCAAGTGACCTTTTGACTCAAGTTTAGACAAATGTGAATATAATGTAAGGTGTAAAGCAATGATGGATTTTGTGAGACCCAAAGACAAGTTGAATGCTAGATGAAAACCTGGAGAAACAACCTAGGAAGCTCAAGAATTCTGAAACTGATTGCTCTTGTTTGCTGGACTGTAAAATTTTTCCAATTTGTGAAGTTGTGACCAAATCTGAATGTTTGACTGTTTTTCATGACAAGAGGACACAATGTTGATGAGGACTCAATGTTTGCAAGTGTTTAGACTCTCCAAAAAAAGTGTGTTGTTTGATGTAAAAATGTTTTGCGTACACTTGAAAACACAAAAGACACAATGTTTTGCTGTTTGGTTTTGAATGTTTAAAATAAGTCAAGCACAATTCTTATGGTTGGCCAAGACAATAGTTGTTGATCCCACCTGAGGTTTTACCCCCGAGGCTACGCTATTCAGAGTGGATACTTAGATGCTTGACCTCACTGGCTCCACCCTCGGCACTCACTTCTCGAGTCAGCCAAGCATCAGTCCCCACGAAAACTTCCCGTGGTGAACTTTGTATCTCTACTAAGAACCGTATGTGTGTGGGCCGCTACCAGAGGTTCGACCTCCTGCCCCAACAACTAGAAGGATCTGGGCTTCTAAAACAAAAAGGTGCTAGTAAGGGCATCCGCTCGTGTGGCCATACATGCAACACTTTCAGCTCTGTAAATACAGAAGACTCCCAGCCGGTAGGGGTTACGCCCTACAAATGATCAAATAAATTTGATCAAATGGGTTTATGGGGAGACATAGTGTCGGTATGAACTAATTAGCACACGTTATCCATAGTTTTCACCATGAATACAGTTGTTTATAGTGGTTCGGAAGAGGTGGGTTTTTCTCGCTACCACTTGGGTCATTCTCTTCTCACTAGTAGTCCTAATGACCACACAGGAAGACAGACCCTCTAAAGATTAAACAAAAAGAGCCTATTGCTCAAGACACAAAAGACAATGATTCAATTTTAGTGCACCAATTGAAGTTTGGATTGTTTGAAATAATCACCCCTTCCTGCAAGCACACAAGTTAGGTAAATTTTAGATCCAAAAGACTTTGTGAAATAGGGGCCTTCAACGATGCATTTTGTTGACCAATTCAAAGATCTGATTCATCATAAAAAAAAGACCACTTGTAAAATTTCAAGAGATTTCCAGAAATGTAAGAAAATCCAAAAAATTTGCTAATTTGCTCCAAAAATTAATTTTTTATGAAAAATCATAAAAAATTCATATAAAATGCAAAATCAATCCAAAAAATCTGAAATATTTACTCGAGAGTCTTGATGGACTTCCAAACCTATACAAAAAATTTTCAGCAACAAATCCAAGCAGTTTGTGAGATATGAGTAAAATAATGCAAAACCCTAATTTTCAAAGATTTGATTTTTGAGGAATGATTTTGCATCAAATTTAAAATAAAAAAGAACAGATCCTATTTATAATTATGAGAGATTTCCAAAAATGTAAGAAAATCTGAAAAATTTGCTAATTTGCTCTCAAAATTAATTTTTTATGAAAAATCATAAACAATTCATATAAAAAGAAAAATCAATCCAAAAAATCTAAAATTTTTACTGAATCTTTCTGATAGTTTTCTTGACTTGCACAAAAAATTTGATGTCAAAATTAAAATCTGTTTGTGAGATCTAATCAAAATAAAGAAAAACCCTAATTTTTAAAGATCCGATTTTTAGGGAAATATTTTGCATCAAAATTAAATTCACAAAGAAGAGATCCTATGTATAATTACGAGAGATTTCCAAAAATATAAGAAAATCAGAAAAATTCTCTCATTTGCTCTCAAAATTAATTTTTTATGAAAAATCATAAAAAATTAATAGAAAATGAAAATGTACTTCAAAAATTCTGAATTTTGGATTGAGAGCTCCTGATACTTTCTTCAACCTGAAAAACAAATTTGGTGCAAAATTTCCAAGCCGTTTATGAGATATGATTGAATCTCTCCAAGATCTTGATTTTGTGTCCAAAACCCTAGCTGCACAAGGTTATTCTCCAAATTGTTTTACAAAATAGCAATATAGGGTTAGAAAAATCTGCAAAAAAACACAGATCTAAGAAAAATCCATGTCCCACCGGGCATGCCAAAATGTATATGGTGAAAATGGATAACAATAATGACAATATTGAAAGGCTAAATAGATTCAACCACAAAACCCTAGCCTAACAATCAACAAAGATCCACCATAACATATGAAGATTACCTAAGACAATGCAAATCACATGAAATCACAAAGATTATACCATCACATGTCCAATAGGGTTTTGATCTCCATTCTTCCTATCTCCATTGATCTTGCTTGATATATTTGCTCTCAGATTTTATATGCACAAGAGCTCAACAAAGAACGGAATGTGGTTGCAAGTAGGATCGTAGTGTAGTCAATTGCATAAAAGATGATTAGCATGAATGATTAGGATGATTGATTAGAAATGATTGATTAGGATGATTGATTAGGGTTTGATAATGAAGGAAGCATCTCCTTATATAGAAGACACTATAAGAAATGGAGGGATAAGATTGAGAGGTGTAAAAGGAGGTCAGCTATGATTAGAGGGTAGGTAAAAGAAATAATAAAATAATGAAAGGGGTAGGTAGTGTAGGAATTAATAGATGAATGACATGTGTCATGGATAGAAAAGGCTAATGAATTAATTAAATAAATAAAGATTTATTTAATTAATAGAAGAAGTGGGATCAATTAAATAAATAAGATATTTATTTAATTTAGGAAAATGATAATTTAAATAAATAAATGTATTTATTTAAATTATCATTTTCCTAAATTAAATAAATATCTTATTTATTTAATTGATCCCACTTCTTCTATTAATTAAATAAATCTTTATTTATTTAATTAATTCATTAGCCTTTTCTATCCATGACACATGTCATTCATCTCTTAATTCCTACACTACCTACCCCTTTCATTATTTTATTATTTCTTTTACCTACCCTCTAATCATAGCTGACCTCCTTTTACACCTCTCAATCTTATCCCTCCATTTCTTATAGTGTCTTCTATATAAGGAGATGCTTCCTTCATTATCAAACCCTAATCAATCATCCTAATCAATCATCCTAATCATTCATGCTAATCATCTTTTATGCAATTGACTACACTACGATCCTACTTGCAACCACATTCCATTCTTTGTTGAGCTCTTGTGCATATAAAATCTGAGAGCAAATATATCAAGCAAGATCAATGGAGATAGGAAGAATGGAGATCAAAACCCTATTGGACATGTGATGGTATAATCTTTGTGATTTCATGTGATTTGCATTGTCTTAGGTAATCTTCATATGTTATGGTGGGTCTTTGTTGATTGTTAGGCTAGGGTTTTGTGGTTGAATTCATTTAGCCTTTCAATATTGTTATTATTGTTATCCATTTTCACCATATACAACCGGTACAATCATCCAACTTCAATTGCATCACTTGCATATGTATCAGTTATGCCAAATGCCAACAATCTCCCCTTTTGGCATTGATGGTTTTTGCATTGTGTTGTCATTGATATCAATCGGTATGGGATGACTACCTGATATGAGAGATGTATGTGCAACATTGTGATGGAGGAGTACAGGATGAGATATCTTTGATATCACCTTGTGTTGCAAAACACTGGTAAGGTAAGGAAGAGAATGTCATTCAGATGAATGACCACTGGAGTCACCGATACACAAGTTAGTGTTTAACTTGTGTATGGATGAAATTGATAGGTTACCGGTAGAGTCTAAATTGATAAGGAAGGGATGTCAACTGGTAAGCAATGTGTTGATAATGAGCAGGATGCTTGGATGTTGTTTGTGATGAAGAGGAACAATGTTACCTAAATCACATCAACACCGGAGGAAAAGGATGAACAAGTCATCGATATGCTGTGTGGTTGCAGAACAACAAGACTCCCACCGGATAGAGATGCAATCACCATGTGTAGAGATGACTAACAATGAATGTGCCCATACCGGATCACATGTGCCTATTTGAAGATGTGCTTCTCAAATAGAGAAGTCACATGAGTGCATTGCTGGATGCAGATGACAAGGTATCACTCCACCGGTAAGTGGAGCTTGTCTCTTATTATGCATACTATGAATTATAGTTATGTGAGATAAGGAAGAAGAGGCAAAGGCAAGTGTTTGAAGGCACACACTGGATCTATCGGTGAATCATAGGAATGCCTCAAGTGCATGAAATTAGGGATATGCACTCGAATGACTGAGAAGGCATACTGAATTGCCTGTACAGATGAAGAGTGATGAGTTTGCCACTTTGACAAACCAGTTGAGATATGGTCTGAGTTGATCAGGAAGAAGGCAAGGCTAAGCAGATGTAGAAAGAGGAAAATGGTCAGATTGAAGATGGATTCTGTTGAAGATTGATGACATGGTGTCATCAACAGTGTTTACCGGTATGTAAGTCCACCGGTAATATGGACAAGGTGTAGATGCAGAAGACTTCCCATCTAGTGAAGATGTGCATAAGGTAGGTTAGCAAGCATGCTGACCGGTTGAGTGTTCCATCAGAAGAGAAGCAGAGTGCAAGGTTGATGAAAGATTGGTTTGAGGGTTTAACCGACAAGGTAGGTAAGTCAATAGATGAACCTGGTAATGGAGTTGGTTGGTGATCCAATCCATACCGATACAGTTGTTCAATAAGAGGTGGAGGTCAACGCGGATGCCATGTAGAGATGAAGTGGCAAGCTTGCAGAGGTCGGTGAAGTATTGTGTAGGGATAGGTGTTTCTACAGGTGTGCATTTAATATGGATCCCATGATTTGTGGATCAGATTAGAGGAGTGTGGATCGAGGAAGAATGCACGACAGAGAAAAATCAGGGAGTTGTTGGCACATAAATCAAAGCAAGAAAATCAGATTGTGAGAAGACCTCAAGAAGAAAACAACATAAATATTAATAGCATTTTGATAGATGCAGGTCGAGATATAGGGTTGTGGTTGCTAACTTTAGAAAATGTGTATTGGAAGGCGCATTAATGGTGGTGATGTGCAAACAACTGTCAGGGGAATAAGATCAAATAAGATCTGATTGGATTTGGTTTGCCTCGAGGCCGATGAGGAAACCCTAACGGCTTGAGATTTGAATTAGCTTTTGGCAGGAAAAACATGTTATAAATAAGGAAGCCAAAATCATTGAAGTTTGCTGCTGAATAGAAGAAGATAGAGCTACTGCGAAGTGATTAAGTGTTGCCTGAGAGAGTTAGATGAGTCAGAGGAAAAATAATAGAAGATAACAGTGCTGAGGGAGTGAAGGTTAAACCAATGATAGGGTTTAATAGAGGATTAACTGGTATGGTTTGAGCAACCGATGAAGCAACTAGATTTCATCAGAGGAGATAATCGATAGGTGCTTGTACCGACATGAAGACAGTTGAGAGGAGTGAAGAGTAGGGCAGTGTGGAGGAGATCCAGTAGAGAAGAATAAGAGGAGAGGTGTACCGGTAGAGTTTACTGACAATTCAACAACAAATGAGAGCAGTAGAAGAGTGAACTGGTGTAGCAGAGAAGGTGTCTCACCGACAGAGTGAGGTATATGAAATGGTTACAAGATTCACTTGTAATAGTATGACTAATTTTGTATTTGAAGCTATCATTGTGATCACTGAGTTGTAGCTCAGTGCAGGGGTTGTAGTTCCTTTGGGTTGTAGCCCATAAATCAGTTAGGGGTTGGTGCCCTAAACATTGTAATAAAGATTCATTGTGAGGCTGGATTGGAGCAATAGTCTCTAGCAGCATTGCTCACCGAGGTTTTTTCCCATCTTGGGTTTTCCTCGTACATATTGGTGTTATGTGATGTCCCTTTGTGTGAATGTATTTGTGTTTATTCTCCTCACTAATCAATAAGTCTGGATTCAATTAGATCTATTAATCGATATACTTTCATAAGGATAGTTAAAGGGAAAAGTTTGAGAACCACTGATTCACCCCCCTCTCAGTGGTGTATCATGTCTAACAGATGGCAACACTAATCAGATATATAATTAGAGTAGCATCATCATCTGCAACTATCTTATCGATATCATATCATTTTCCGGTTCTCCTCCTTTTGTCATCTCCCCCTTAACCAATGCTTCTCTCAATCTGATCTTCTAATCTTAAACTTCTCCCATATCTACCATATCTGAATTCTATTCTTTTCTTCTCCCCCTTTGACAACAATGCCAAAGATGTAAATGCATCACTTGTCTTCAATTCTGCTGCTGCCTTATCCATCATCTCTTCTACTTAAATCAGAAAATTTATAACAGAGCATTAAATCAGAACTTTACATCAGACTTGCTCCCCCAAAGGAGTAGCCTACACCTTCATCAATCCTTAGTGAAAAATAAACATGAAATCTATAGGATTGATGGATCTCCATCATTCTAATTCTTTTGGTGTAGGCGTCTAACCCCTGCTTTACCTCTAAGAAACTCAAAGGTATCATTCGGTAAGGGCTTAGTAAAGATATTAGCTAACTGATTTTTACTCTTCACATACTCCATTTTCACCTCCTTTTCTTGAACTCTTTCCCTTAGGAAGTGATACTTCAATTCAATGTGCTTGGTTCTGGAATGAAGTACAAAATTCTTTGAAATTTTTATTGCACTTGTATTATCACAATAGATAGTCACCGGTTCTGACATATCTATCTTAAATCCTTCTAGCACATGTCTCATCCATATTGCCTACGTGCAATTCATGGATGCAACTACATACTCTGCTTTAGCTGTAGATTGAGAAATACAAGTTTGTTTCTTCCTCGTCCATGCCACTAATCTTCCTCCAAGTATAAAAGCTCCACCAGTTGTGCTTTTCCAATCATCCACATTACTTGCCCAATCCGCATCAGTAAAGACATCCAAAGTAAAATCTCCTTTATAGGGATACCATAAACCATAGTTTACTGTGCCTTTGAGATGCCAAAAAATTCTCTTCACAGCCACCATGTGACTCTCTTAGGCTCTTTTTGAAATCTAGCCACTAATCCAATATCATGAGCAATGTCTGGTCTACTATGGACAACATAGTGTAGCTTGCCAATCATAGATCTATACTCTTTTTTACTAACAATAGGGGAATCATCTTCCTTTGACAACTTGCAACCGGTCACCATCGGTGTTCCTACCGGTTTGCAGTCTTCCATGCAGAAAGTCTTCAACACCTCTTTGATATACTTGGTTTGACAAATAAAGATACCACCATCCAGTTGTTGAACCTGTAAGCTAATAAAGAGCTTAATTTCACTGATTAGAGACATTTCAAATTCCTTTTTCATTATATCAGGAAAGTCCATACACATATCATCATTTCCACCAAAAATTATGTCATCAACAAATACTTCTGCTATCAACATCTTGTCTCCATCAGTCTTCAAATAAATGTTGTTGTCCTCGTTGGTATGTTGGAATCCAATTTTGATCAAATGTGCATGTAATATCTCATTCCATGCCCTCGGTGCCTGCTTTAGACCATATAGTGCTTTGTGTAATTTACACACCATGTCTTTATCATCGGTCAAGGAAAATCCCTCTGATTGTTCAATGCATACTTTTTCTTCTAGAATCCCATTTAGAAAGGCTGACTTGACATCCATTTGGTAAACTTTGAATCCCTTATATGCAGAAAATGCCAACAACATCCTTACTCCTTCTAATATAGCAATAGGTGCAAATGTTTCACCATAATCCCCACCTTCCTCTTGAGCATACCCTTTACAGACTAACCTTGCCTTGTTTCTTACAATCTTTCCTTCTTCATCCAATTTATTCCTAAAGATCCACTTTGTTCCAATTACATTCTTATCCTCCGGTCTAGGAACAAGTGTCCATGTCCGTTTCTTCTCAATTTGATCTAATTATTCATTCATTGCATTCACCCAATCATCATCCTTTAGTACTTCCTTATCTTTCTTGGGTTCTATTGTAGATATCAAACATGAGTTCTCTTAGATATTTCTCCTGGTTTACACACCTCCATTCTTATCACCAATTATTTGCTCTTGTGAATGATTCAATCTAACATATCTAGTTATTGCCTATGCCGATTCTACATCTTCTTCCTCACTGTCATCGCTTACCCATTGAGCATCCAATTCTGCATTTTCCAGTTCTTCATTATTCTTTGCTTCCGGTTCAATGATCACAAAATTTTCCTCATTATCATCCTTTTTAGGTTCAAATCTGCTTGTACCTTTAGACTTATCAGATAATAATCGACTTTTACATTAGCACTTTCAACAATTTTCTTAGTTCTCTTATTGTAACATTTATATGGTTTACTCTTAGAAGAGTAACCAAGAAAAATTCCCTCATCAGATTTTGCATCAAATTTCTCAGTGTAGTTATCTCTCTTAATAAAACATTGACTTCCAAATTTTTTAAAATAAATTACACAAGGGTTTTTCCATACCATAGCTCATAGGGTGTCTTATTATTACCTCTTTTTACCAGTACCCAGTTTAGAGTGTATACAATAGTACTGACCGCTTCTCTCCAATTTTTTTTGGATACATTACCCTGCAATAACATGGTTCTTGCAGCTTCAACTATTGTTTTGTTCATCCTTTCTACTATGCCATTCTTTTATGGTGTCCTTGGAGCAGACATCTGTCTCTTTATACCCTGTTCATCACAATACTTAACAAATTCATCAGATGTTAATTCACCTCCTCAGTCTGATCTTAAACACTTCAAGTTCTTACCGGTTTCCTTCTCAACTAGAGCTTTAAATGATTTAAATTTATTAAATGTTTCTGATTTCTCTATAAAAAATATCACCCACATCATTTTAGAATAGTCATCGGTGAAGATCATGAAATACCTATCCCCGTAATAACTCTTTGTTCTCATAGGGCCACATAGATCAATATGTACCAAATCTAAAACATTCTTAGAAATACAATTCTTGCTCTTGACAGAAATAGAGGTCATCTTACCTATTTGACAATCTTTGCATATCACACTATCCGGTTTGACAAGTTGGGGTAATCCTCTTACAACACTTGACTTGCTTATCTTAACCAAATTATAAAAATTAACATGACAACATATTTTATGCCACAACCAATTGTCTTCCATTCTTGCAACTAGACAATTATTAATATTACTATTCAAATAGAATAAGTTATCTCTAGTTTGCTTCCCAGTAGCAATCAGTTCACCATTACCTCCAAGAATTTTGCAGACTCCACTCTTAAACTCAAGCAAATAACCTTTATCATTTAGCTGAGCAACATTTAAAAGATTATGCTTAAGACCATCAACCCAAAACACATCATCAACATTACTCTTTCCATTTAGAGAAATTGAACCTTTACCTTTCACCATGCAAGGAGAGTTGTTTCCAAATCTAACAACACCTCCATCAAATTCATTAAGGGTTATGAACTTACTTTTATCTCTAGTCATGTGGTGTGAGTAGATACTGTCTATAATTTATTCATCACTATTCTCCACATGAGATACTAGTGCCTTTTCATCAGACAGTTCCTCCTTCATAGCTACAAACACAATTTCTTCATTGTCATCTTCTTCTTCTGACTCCTCATCGGTCACACCTTCATCTACTGCAACATAACAATGTTTCATACCCTTTCCTTTTAATCTTCTAAAATTCTCTTTCTTATCGGTATTAGGGTAGCTAGCAACAGTATGACCAATTTAACTATAAGAGAAACACTTCAAAGGTATCTTTCCTTTATACTTACCAGTGCCTCTTGGAAATCTCTTTGCTAATGGTGCCTCAAGTTCCATCACTTGATCTTCATTATCTTCATTTCACTGGTTACTTCCATGACTTGTCCCGCACTCATGATTTTGACATATGTCTTTTCCTTTTCTAGCAGATGAACCGGTAACAGAGGATTTAAAGGCAGATTCAATAGATTTTGTCACACTATTGTCAAAACTATTTAACTCAAAAGCTGTAAGCTTACCAATCAATGAATCACCACTTACCTTATCCTTTTAAATAGATCTAAGTTCTTGGATTGCTGATGCTCTTATAGCATAATGAGGCTGAAGAGTTCTGATCATTTTACTTTCTATTGCATCATCTTCTATTTTACCTCCAACACTCTTTATGCCGCCAACAACTTCTTTGATTCTCTGACCATACTGTGCAATATTTTCTCCTTCAAGAATTCTCATATCATTGAACTTTCCTCTCAAGATTTCTTCTTTGGCTCTTTGAACATGCTCATCTCCTCCATAGATTGTCTCTAACTTTTCGCAAACCTCACTTGTAGTTTCCAATCCTTGAACATCAATATATTTTGAATAAGATAAAGTACTTACAATAACTTCTAGGGCTTGCATGTTATCTTTCTGTTCTTTGAGTTCATCTAGTGTCAAGGGAGTAGTGGTAGGAGCAACATATGTTGTTTGAACTTGCTTCCAATATTGTGCACCAAGACCTTTGATGTAGATCTTCATTCTGTTTTTCCAGATCTCATAGTTATCCTTGTTGAACTTGGGACCCTCTTTCTTCATCATCTTGAATTCATCAGAATCTTTTTCTCAAGCGGTTAGGCTTTCCGCACACAGAGGACCAAAGCTTTGATACCAATTGTTAATGCTATGAGGATTCAATTAATACTGAGAGGGGGGGTGAATTAATATTAAGACCAATTGAAAGTTTAAACACAAAATCAAACTTATATGAGATCTGAAACCATTTAACAAATGTCTCAACTTCTTTAATCAAATCTAATAACCTCTTTATCAGATTTTCTTAACACATTAATCAAATCATTTACCACAACTATCAATACTTTCACCACCAAAGCAATCATATAAACTTGATCATTTACCAACTCATTAACCTTATCAATCAGATCAAATACTTTCTCAAACAATTCCTTATTAGTGCCGGTAACCTCTGATAAAATCTTGGTAAAACATCATAACGGGTGTCTCAGAAATAATGCATGAAATAAAACACAAACAAGAACATCACATGAAAACCATTCCATAAATGAACACCATAATTTTTTGACATGGAAAACCAAATAGGGAAAAAACCACGGTGGGAGTTGGCACCCACAAATATTTGTACCCTTTTGAAGTACGCCTTGTTAGGAGCTTACAATACGCCCGGTTAGGAGCAGACCCTGTTAAGAGTCATTCGGTTAGGGGATTTGCCTTGCGACCTGGTTAGGAACTTGATGATCTGTTAGGATAAACCTCATGAGAGGATTTAATACTCTTTTGAGAGCTTCCCTGTTAGGGGAATTAAATGTTTAAGGTTTGTTAGGACCTACCTGGTTAAGGGATTTAACCTACTGCAACTGTTAGGGAACAACAGTAAGAAAATGATTTGTTTACTTGCACTTCTCTTCTTGCTTGATTAGATCTAGTTATACTCAACACTCTGCAACTCTTAAGAAGATCTCACACTTCTCTTTGATGACTTAACACATTCTCTAAGAGTGCCGACACAATAAACATCAATTGTATCATCCTAAATAGCCATCTCAACTACATTGGCCACAAAACCCTAATTACATCTTGAATTTATAATTCAAATTATAAGAGATCATCACAGATTGTTATACAGATCATTACAACAAATTACAATGCAATATCAACTGTTGGTTGATCGTAACCCATCATAGAAATCTGATCTGTACCAAAGTCAAACCCTCAAAATGCTCTACTAAGCGTTTTGCTGATTCCCAAGAAATTCTTCCTTGAATCATGCCAAAACAACAATCAAATATTTCACACAGGTTGTGTTGTGTTACCAACTTCATGTAGACTTGCGATCGATCACCATCATAACATAAATCATTATCGGTTTGATGATTTCTTCACCTATCTTAAACCCTACTAAAACCTTAGCAAAACTTAATCATAAATTTGAAACACACCTTTCGGTAATATCCACAAGTTCTAGTTCCTGTCACGTACACCTTTCCATGATACAAGTTAACCTTCCAAACTACAAATCACCAATCATCGCCAATCATCGGATCCAATCAAAAGATCTATGCTTTACCGGTTAAAGTCCTATTTCACAGACTTTAGCTCTCTTCTGGTAAACCCCGTCTTCCGATAAACCAAAACACTTGGATGACAAAACAAAACATTAGTAACATCATGAAAATAATTTGACATCAGTTGCCATCAATGATGACACAAATAACTGATCATGTCATCTATTCATAGAATCTCAATCTCTTCATCACAAATAGAATCCTATCCTTTACCAGTGCAGTCATCCAACTTCAACTGCATCACTTGCATCTATATCAGTAATGCGAAATGCCAACATCCTTTTCTTCTTCTCAAATGTAATGAGCTTAAAGAGGTGTATTTCTTGAATGAATAACAAATCTATGACATCTCTCTAAACATATTGTTTTTTATCCTTCTTATTAAATGCATATCCTTGTGAAGGATTTGTAAGTTGTTGTTTGTCAATGTGTATTTAATAGGTTTGTAGGGTTATCACACTTTTCAACCTAATAAGGGACCTCGAGCAAAAAAATGAGGTTTCCAGATCATCTACAACAACTACCATTTGGGAAGGAAGATAGAGGAATGTATGTCCTTGTTAGGGAACTCCAAAAAGTTGTTTGTGTTTTTCCTTTTAGGCGCGGTTATCTAATTTTTGATATTTTAAAAGGCCCGAAGCTTGTTGCATCCTCAATTTTTTGATAAGATGATAATCAAGGCCTTATTTTTTTCTTCTTCTTCGACAGATAGAGATAATACTAAGTTTTAATAGAAAAGCTTGTATACTAATTCAGAAAGGGTGAATAATATGCAAAAGGGTTCATAGTTTTGCAATACAATACTATAAATTAGTTCCATGTCTTACAATAATTTTACAAAGGATATGCACAAGTACTTTGCAATTATATAAACATTTTGTAATCTAACTCAATGATTTTCAAGTTATTTCTTCTACTTGTTAATAATCTTATATGAATCAATAAAATTAAGGATTTTTGGTTCATGTGTCTACACTGTGTTATTGAGTTTGAATAGATTTCAACTTCTTCTATAGTAGAAGTTTAAATTTTTTTTCTCTATTCAAAGGGATTCTATGTAGAAAATAGGTATTAAGTTGTAATTAGGGAGTTCATTTCACACTATGATTGATATTAGATATTAGTCATACTAGGCAAAATATAGAGCAAAGTTTGTACATTTTTTATTGTAATAATAGTTCATCTAGCCCAATGAATAAGGAACTGATCATGATATTGCGTTGTTAACTGTGGAAAAAGGTAAATTTTATCTACAATTCAACTAGAAATTTTATTTCATGAATTTAATTTAGTAGAAATAGGATAGTTAGTTCTCATAGTGATCAGAATATATAAACGGATAAAAGCCACATTCTAAAGGTCTTCAAGTCTTTTGAATAACTTAATAGGTTGAGAACATATTTGTTATAGAATCAAACATATCAAAAATTTTAAGGATGTTTCTAGAAGGGATACCCACCTAGGTCCTATAGAGCCTAAAGTGTAGAGAGAGTAACTAGTCCCTTATCCCTAGTCATTACTCTTTTAATTGGTCCACTAATCCAAGACCTTGAAGATTGATGTTGGCTACTCATAGAGGAATTTTGGAGTAATCAGTTGGAAACACCAACAAACTATAGGAAGTTCAATTCTACAACAAGGACCACTTTCCCTTGCTTCACAAACCAAGTCTTAGATTCTCTAGTTGGAAAGAAGTATTTCTCATTGTTTTTTATGGTTTTAGTGGTTATAGCCAAATTCAGACAACACTAGAGCTTATGAATATGTTATCATACCTTTTGGCCTTTGCAACACAACTACAACATTGTAGAGAGCACTCATCAACATCCTCTTAGATCTCACACATGATTGTATGGAGGTGTATATGGATGAATTCACCAATTATGGTGATAGTTATGCAGAAGATTTGTCTAACTTGACTAAATTACTTCAAATGTGTAAAGATCACAACCTATCATTAAGTAATGAGAAATGCTACATGATGATGAAAGAGAGAGTGATGCTTGGTCACCATGTTTCTCAGAAGGGTATACAAATTGACCCTATGAAGATAGAATTTATCAGGAATTTGTTAGTACCCTCAAAACAAAGGGACATCAAGAGAATCCTTAGCCATGTAGGTTATTATAGAAGGTTTATTAAGGACTTCAACAAAATTACATCACAATTATTTGCTATTTTGACTAAAAATGTTGAATTTTATTAGACTAATGCCTGCCAACAAGCTGTTTAGAAGTTGAACAATGTCTTGACCGAAGCACCTATTCTTAGAGGACCAAATTGGAACCTACCATTTCATATAAATACAAATGCATTAGATCATAAAGTTGGAGCAATCCTTGGACAAAAAGAAGGGATAATAGAGTATGCAATTTATTATGTTAGCAAGAATCTTCAAGTAGCTAATCTCAATTACAATGTCACTGCAAAGGAAATGTTGGCAGTTTTATATGCAATGAACAAGTTCAGACACTACATAATAGAGTACTAGGTTATTGTACATATAGATCATGCTACAATAAGATACTTAATGAACAAATTGGTTACAATCACATGATGATTGGTAAGGTGGTTACTTTTGTTGCAAGAATTTGGCATCATAATAGTCGATAAACTTGGAAAAGAAAATGTAGTGGTAGACTTTTTGTCTAGACTCACACATGTAGGTTTTGATCCACTCATTGATGATTCTTTTCTTGATGAGCATTTGTTTTCTCTTCAAAATCATGATCCTTGGTATCCAAATATCACCAATTACCTAGTTTCTAGCAAGATGCCTTCTTATTTCTCTCCTAGAAAAGGATGCCGGTTAGTAGAGAATTTTTTTTCGATACTCATGGATTGAAGACTACCTTTTTTACACTAGACTAGATGATGATATGAGGCATTGACTTTGAGAAGATGAAATTCATGACATTCTACATGCATGTCATGATGAACCCTCTAGTGGTCATTTTGTAGAAAATTGAACAACTCTCAAAATACTTAACATTGGTTACTATTGACTTTCTTTAGTTATTTTGAGCCCATGATGACACATACGAGGTGTAGGATAGTTAGAAGCTTGAAATGACAAATTCACCTACTATTTTTAGTAATTCAGTCTATTTGAGTTTGTATAGACATGAAAACTCACCCAAGGAGCAAAAATAAAAATAAAATGATTGGTGAAAAAATCATCTCAATATCTTGCACTGTTTGAAAGATATTAAACTTTTTGTCTTGAGAAATTTCTCTAATGAAGTTTCAAACTCAAAATTGAGGACCTTGAAAGCCCCGTGAAAGGTTGAAATCCAAACAAATAGATCTTTATATGTATTTGGAGTTGTATATCTCTTTGAAAAATTTCCAACAGTATGCTATAATAGCAAATTAGGCGTTCAAGTCTAAAGTTATGGCTCCTAGAAGTTATGCCACCAAAACTCAAGTTTCAATGAAATTCCACCTACGTGGGAAAAATGAACCGATGGACCATTGGGTGCGAAAAAGAAGAAAAGTTACAATTTCTATAACAATATAAGGAGGTTATTGGTGCTAAATAAAGGTTTGAATGAGGGTTAGAGAATATAGTTCCTATAGTATAGATTGTAGCTCTAGCTTGTAGATTTATGTAATAAGAAAGCCCATGTGGCTGAAGCATGTTATTTTTTTAATGTTGTAATTCATTTCCTTGAGATAATATAAGGAATGTGTTTCTTTCTTCTTCTGTTTTTATTTCTCTATTATTGTTGTGTATTTGGGTTTGTAGGGGGAGTACCCTTCATCAAGTGGTATTAGAGTGGAAGTTTCTAAGTGTGTAAATAGAACACCAAACATGAGGCAGTTTGCACCAAGACTGTGGTTGTGGGTGTATGAGAAAAGTAAGAAAAATGCCTCTATGAAGGAACCATGGTGGAAGAAAAGATGGTGTGATATAAGAGGGTTTAGTTCAGGCACTGCAAGAGGAGCTTGGTAGAGGAGTTGATATTAGGGCAAGAGATGAAAGTGGGGATGAATCTAAGGAATAATATTAGTTGGAAGAGGAATAAGAAGTAGTTGGAGATCCTAATGATGATATTATTTTGAGGGACATTTCCAAGATTCTAAAAAGGCCAAAAATTGAAGTTTCCACCTTTTCTAGAAATATTAACTCAAAAGAGTTGATCAATTGGATCGACGATATAGAAGATTTTGAGTATGAAGAAGTGGGTGATCCTAAAAGGGTCAAGTTTACAAAGACCAAGCTAAAGGGTCATTTAAGTATTTTGTGGAAAGAAGGTCACTTAAAGAGAAATAGAAGAGGAAAAGAGAAGGTAATGAGATGGGATTGGATGGTGGACAAATTGAAGAGACAATTTATTCCTATTGACTATGATTTGATTTGTTGAAAAAGATGCAAGGGTTGAAGGAAATGGTAAAATATGTCAAATAATATATAGAAGAGTTTTATCAAGTCTTGACTAGAATAGGTTATTCATAGGCCAACAAGGAGAAAGTTCCGTGTTACATAAATGAGTTGAAGCTGAGTATATAAGAAGAGCTAAGTTTGGTAAGAATGCTCACCATTGAAGATGCATATCAATTTGCTATAAAGGAAGAAGAGAAGCTAAATAAAAGATTTGAGAGCAATCAACATTGAAGAGGTCATGGTGGAAATACTAGTGGACAATCTTATGGAGGCTGAAATGTAGACTAGAAGAAGAATAAATAATCTATTAGTAATCAGAATCAAAAGGGAAATAATTCCTACTATCCTTGTGATTAAAATAATGGATATGAAAGAGGAAGAGGAAGAAGACATGGACTAGGAAGATGAGGCTTTCATGGAACATGTTTCTAGTTTGGAGAAGAAGGACATAAAGCCTATGACTGTCCCCAACATCAAGGAAGGACAAATAGAAGACCTAAGGGTAATGCATGAGTTTCTTATGTAGATGATTTTGATTCTTCACATTCTAAAGATGTAGAGAGAGGATAGGTTCTTGATACCAGAAGAGCATTATTGAATGATGAGAAAGAACCAGCCCAAAGGAAGAATTTGTTTCACACAAGATGTAAGTGTAATGGTAAAGTTTGTAATGTTATTATAGATGGTGGTAGTATTGGTAACCATGTTCAGAGGAAATGGTTAGTAATTTGAAGTTAGAAAGAAGAAGACACTCAAATCCATGTTAGATTGATTGGTTGTAGAAGGACCATAAGGCTTTGGTCAATGAACAATGTTTGGTAAAATTCAAGATTGGAAACTATCATGATGAGGTATTATGTTATATTATTCCTTTGAATTTTTTTCATATGTTGTTAAGGAAACCATGGCAATTTGATCATCATGCAGTACATGATGGGTATGAAAACAAATATTCTTTGACAAAGGATGGAATTAGACACAAGTTGAAGCTATTGAAGGAGTTAGAGGAAAAGGTATGCAATAATGCAAGACTATGTTTAGCTGATGGAAGAAAATTTCTAGATGGAATGAAGCATGAGCATATATGTTTTGATTTGACTCCTAAAGATAACAAAGAAGAAGTAGAAGACATACCTATGGAAGTTGGAGATTTGTTGGATGAGTTTTATGATATTATATATGAGAATGTACCTAACAACTTAACACCAGTGAGAAAGATTAGTCATCAAATGTACCTAATTATTGGAGCTAGATTGTCGAATAAGGAAGCCCATAGAATGACTCCTACACAAAGTGAAAATTTGAATAGACAAGTGCAAGAGTTGTTGTATAAAGGGTTGATTTGAGAGAGTTTGAGTCCATGTGATACTTGTAGTACTAACATCAAAGAAAAAATAGATAATGGAGGATGTGTACAAACTCTCTATCTATCAATATGATTAGTATTAATTATAGATTTCCCTTGCTAAGGATGGATAAAATTATGGATTGTTTAAGTGGAGATGAGTACTTCACAAAGATATATAAGAAGAGTGGATATCACCAAATCTGGATTAGAGAAGGAGATGAATGGAAAACAACCTTCAAAACAAAGGAGGGCTTGTATGAGTGGATAGTAATGCCTTTTGGGATAACCAATGAACTGAGCACATTCATGCAACTCATGGACAAGGTATTAAAATAATTTTTGGTTAAGTTTGTTATTGTTTACTTGGATGATATTCTAATTTTCAGTAAAAGATTAAAGGGGCATATAATGCATATTTGTAGGGTCTTTGACAAGTTAAGAGATGAAAGGTTATTGATTAACCTGAAGATGTGCAGTTTTATAAAGGAGTTAGTGTACTTGGCTTTTTTTGTCTCAACAGATGGTTTTACAATGGACCCAGAGAAAGTAAAGGCTATCCTTTAATGACCTTCTCCAAAGAGTGCTACTGAGGTGAGATATTTTCATGGCTTGGATAGTCTTTATAGAAAGTTTATTAAGAATTTTAGTACTATTTGTAGACCCATAACTGAAACAATGAGAGGGGATAAAAAAGAGTTTAAGTGGACTATAGAATCAACAAAGAGTTTTGATTTGTTGTTAGAGAAACTTGTTTGGGAACTTCCAAATTTTAACAAGGAATTTCAGGAAGATTGTGAAGCTAGTGACAATGCGATTAGAGTTGTTCTATGCCAAAAAGGTAAACTCATTGCTTATTTCATTGAAAAGTTTAATGATGCCAAGAAAAACTATTATATTTTTGATCAAGAGTTTTATGCTATAGTTTAGGCATTGAAGAAGTGGAGACATTATCTTTTTCTAAAAGAGTTTATTTTTTTTATTGTTCATCAAGATTTACATTATTTGAATAGCCAAGGAAAGATGAATGAAAGGCATTTAAAATGGGTCGAGTTTTTGTAGAGTTGCACCTTTATTTTAAAGCATAGGAGTGGAAATTCTAACATAATTATAGATGCCTTGAGTGGAAGGTAGAATTTGTTGACAGTGATGCAGATCGAAGTTGTTATTTTTTTAACTCAAGAGTTTGTATTAAGAGGATCCTGATTTTGGAGAGGATTGGAGAGCTTGCATGGAGCATGTTAATTTAGATAGGACCAAGTGGTTAGATTTTATAATCCAAGATTTGATCTTATTCAGAGGAAGCCAATTTTGCATTCCAAAGAGTTCCATGAAGGATAACCTAATTAAGGAGAAGCATAGTGGAGGGTTGGCTGGACACTTTAGTTGAGATAAGACTATTTCTCTTTTGGTGAGCATTATTATTTGCCACAATTACAACAATATGTTAAGAAGTTTGTGCAAATTTCTAGAGTATGTCAAATGGAAAAATAAATGAGGCATAAGAAAGGGCTATATCGGCCATTACTTGTAGCAGGAGAGCCCATGGAAGGATATTAGTATGGATTTTGTTTTGGGTTTACCAAGGACTCAAAGAGGAAATGGTGAACTATTTTTGTGGTGATAGATAGATTTTTGAAGACGACACATTTTATTCCTTGTAAGAAGAATAATGATGCTATCCATGTGGTAGACATATATTTAGAGAGATGGTAAGACTACATGGTCTACAAAAGAGTATAGTTTTAGATCAAGACACCAAGTTTGTTGGGTACTTTTGGAGGACATTGTGGAAAAAGTTGAAGATAGATCCGATGTTTGGTTTAGCACACTATCCAAAAATTGATGGGAAAACCGAAGTGGTGAATAGGGGTTTGGCTAACTTGTCGAGATGCTTAATAGGAGATAAGCCCAAGGGATGGGATTTAATTTTACCATAGACAAAGTTTGCATACAATAATTCTATCAATAGGAGTACTAGTAAATCACCATTCTAGATTGTATATGCAAGTAGTCCTAGAAATGATTTCAAGTTATAGAAGATGGACAAAGGAGATAAGAGTAGTGTTGAAGGTGAAGACTTTGTAGAGTACCTAAAGAATTTGCATGAAGAAGTGAGAAAACATATTAATAAGATGAATATTGAATACAAGGCTAAGGCAGATCAAGAAAGGAGAGATAAGGAATTTCATATGGGAGAAGAAGTCATGTTTAATTTGAGAAAATAGAGGTTTCCAATGATAATATATAATAAGATGAAGATGAAGAAATTTGGGCCATGCAGAATCTTGAAGAAGCATTATTTAGGAAATATTGATGAGGTAGAGTTGCCAAGTGGACTTAACATCTCACCTATCTTTAATATTTTAGACTTGATAGAGTATCATGAAGGTGGTCTTGAAGATGAAATAGAAGAAGCATAATGGAATATTCTAGCAATTACTTTAGAGGAGGAGTCAAAAGAGATCTTGGATAGCCATGTTGGTAGAAGCACAATAAATAATCAATACGAGGAGTGTCAAGTAAAAAGGAAGGCTTGTTGAAGATTCATCATGGTTGTCTAAGGCCGAGGTTGATCATCTTGGTTTTTCTGCAACACCTAAGTTGTGACAAGGTCACTTCTCAAATTACCTTGGGTTTTTTGATGTAGGAGCATCCAATGGTGTAAGGGCAATCTTGCATCACCCAAAAATATTGTATTTTCCTTTTGTTTTGTAGTTTTCTTTAGTTTTTTTGGAGCCCATGATGACACATATGAGGTGCATGACAGTTACAAGCTTGAAATGACCAAAAATATCCACTTGCTATTTTTAGTAAGTCAACATATTTAGGCTCGTACAAACATGAAAACCAACCCAAAGGAGAAAAATTCAAAAAAAATGATTGGTGAAAGAATCATCTCAATATCTTGCACCATTTGGATGATATAAAATTTTTGCATCAAGAAATTATTCAATGAAGTTTCAAACTCAAATTTGAGGATCTTAGAAGCCCTGAAAAATGTTGAAATCTGCATAAATAGATCTTTAGATGTATTCAACTTTGTATATTTTTTCATGACCTTTCCAACTGTATATTATAATAGCAAATTGGATTCCCAAGTCAAACGTTATGGCTCTCAGAAGTTGTGCCACCAAAACTCAAGTTTCAATGAGATTTCACCTAGGCGAGAAAAATGAACTAATGGACTGTTGGGCACCAAAAAGAATAAAAGTTACACTTCCCAAACCGTTCTAAGACAACTAGTCGTGCTAAATAAAGGGGTGAACGAGGGTTCTAAATATAGTTCCCGTAATGCAAATTGTGGTTCTAGCTTGCAGATTTATGTAATAAGAAAGCCCATGTGGCTAAAGCATGTTATTTTCTAAATGTAGTAGTTCATTTCCTTGAGATAATATAAGACATGTATTTCTTTCTTGCATTTTCTATTTATTTCTCTATTTTTTTTTGTGTTTGTGTTTTAAGGGGAGTACCCTTCATCAATAATTAGAATAGTGAACCCCAGTCCACTACATTACACAAGCCTATTCTAAGGTAATGATAAATAGAGTAGGCTCCTTAGAAATAGCTCATTTAACTATGTTGGCATTTTTGATGTTTATGTTGTGATTGTCATTGATGGACACACACTTGCTATGAGATCACTTTTTGAATGTATGAATTATGCTCAATCGGTATTTGTTCCAAACCGGTATTATGTTGTAGTCTTTAGACTATTGGTGTTTTGCAAAAAGTGTTTACCAATCTCAAGTGGCATGTAGACCTCAAGCGGTTCGAGGATCTCAAGCGGAACAAAGCAAAGGAACTAAAAGTGACAGTTATCTTTTTCCCAGTCTTCATTTTTGTCAACTGGTAATCTGTTTAATAATTAAACCGGTATTACTCTGAGTTACCAATCGGTAATCGGTAAAGTTGTATAAACAGGTAATACTCTATGATGAGTTACCAACTGTATATTTTTGTGATGAGTTACCATCCACTGACACTTTGAAGGTGATTTTGTGCTGTGTTACCAAATGTGTCTAGATACACTGAACCTAGGAACTTGTAATGTAATCCTATTGGACCGACATGAAATCATATTCCTTTTTTAAGGACATCATGTCTAGGGTTTTAGTAGGTGTAGCTATTAGGGTTTTTGGTGGTTGATGAGTTTTTGTATGTGCTCTCTTAATAGAGAAGGTCAAGTCTGTGTGTTGTAACAAAGTGTGGATTTACTAAAGACTGAAGTAATGCTGAAATGCATTAGCAATGAGCTATCATGGATCTAACCAAGCAGACTATGCTATTTGCTAGATCATTCACTTGTTGATTACTCACATCTTTGACAAGTCAGAAACCCTTAATCGGGTAGGCCCATAAAAGCCTTTGTAAATCCTCTAACAAGGTGATTCACATCTGCGGATCTAAAATCATCTCACAAGGTAGTCTTTAATCGGACTTATCTCCTAACAGAGATTGAGATTCCTAACAAGATCTATTCTGGTAAAGAACATTGTATGACCTTAACCGGTCTGGTTACTATTCTGTAGATAGTTACTTGTGAGCTTCATCTCACCGTGGTTTTTCCCATTTGTGTTTCCATGTCAAAATCTCTTGTGTTATGGTGATTGTGCTTCTATGGGTGAAGGCCTTACTTGCTGTTTGGTTTGCATTTGTGTTAACTGGTTCGTTAGTTAAACTGTTATATCGGTTTACTGCTAGATTGTTAAAGTGTTTGAGTTCAGTATTTTTTGGTATACTAATTCACCCCCCCTCTTAGTATTCATCAATTGGTATCAGAGCCAGCCTTTCTATAAGTCTAACCACTTGGAAAGAGATATGGGGGAATACACCGTGAGGGAACTTACTCATCGGCTCACTCAGACTAAGCAAGCCTATGATGAACTTAAAGTCAAATATAAGGCCTCTTAGGCAAAAAGAAGAGAGAATGTTGAAAAATTGATGGAGCTAACTGAAAACAGTTCTTCTAATGAAGCGAACATGGAAGCCCTAGTTCAAGAAGTTGAAAAACTGAATGAGTCCAATGCCAACCTAAGAAGGGAACTTGTTGTGTCAAGAGCTTGAGAACCAGAGGAAAGCTGAAGATCTTGTAAAAGACAAAGATCATGAGATCTCCAAGCTGAAGCAAGAGATCAGTGCACTTACCACTCATCTTCATGAAAGTAAAGTGGAAAAGGAAGAAATGCAAGGTGAAATAAATATGGCTATTTCTGAGAATGTAACCTTGAAGGAATCCAATGCTGCTATTGCCAAAGAACTTACTGAGTCAAAGGAAATACTTGCCAAATTCAATATTTCTAAGAATGCAACCTTGAAGGAATCCAATGCTGCTATTGCCAAAGAACTTACTGAGTCAAAGGAAATACTTGCCAAATTCAATAAGAGCACTATCAATCTAGAGCAGAAGCTTGAATCAGCTAAACCGGTAAAGAATACCAATGGACTTGGTTTCTCTGATTATGAGGAAGGTGAGACCTCTGGAGCAAAAGATGGAGCATCAAAGAAGCAACCGACACCAAAGGATAAAGGTAAGCAAAAGTTCAAACCTGTTTGCTTTAATTGTCTCAAGGAAGGACACATTGCTAATGTATGCAGAAGTAAGGCTTACAATAATTTTCCTTATTTTCTAAACAATAAGCCTAGACCCAATAGATTCAATGGTAATTGTTATGCATGCAACAAGTTTGGGCATAGAGCATTTGAATGCAGGTCTATCATGCACAACACTAGAAGGTATCCTCAAAGGAGTCAAGGAGTTTTTCCTGAACCCTCTGGGAACCGGAACCCAAACCGGTTTAATACCTATAATCATCAGTCAGGAAGAAGTGGCTATCAAGCGGCAACTAGATGGAGAGAAACCTGTTTGATCTGTCATGGTAGTGGTCACACTATTGCAACATGCAGAAGGAAGAATGGAAACATGAACAATGGACCTTAGAGAGCATCTGGAATGGTTTGCTATCATTGCAACAAACTGGGTCATACAACAAGAATCTGCAGGATGAGAAATAATATATCATATGATATACTAGTCACTCCGGAAGGAAAGATTGATGTTGAAACTGTTCAAGTGGATATGAAGAAAACCTGGAAGAAGAAGCTAGAAGAAGTGTCTCAAGAAGAACCAGTTTCTGCACCTAGTATGGAAGTCACTGAACTGGCAAACTAAGCATCAGAAAAGCTTAGGGGGAGAAAATGGTGAAATTTTTTGAACCCCCGATTTACACCGGTAAAAGACCTTAACCAGTATGTGATACCTGTCAACTGGTAGAAGACCGGAAATGATAAAAGGCAAATTAGGGTTTACGCCCTAATAGTGGAGCATTTATTATGGTAGGTGAAGAACTTGTTTAAAAGGATTTTCAAGTCATTTTTCACTTATCAGTTCTCGAGCGAAGAATTTTTTAAGTGCTAAGCGACGAAAAGCGATTTGGATTACGATTCAAAGAATTTTCAAAACCTTGAAGAAGAATCAGAAGCTAATATCAATCGGTCAAGTGTAGAACACAAAGCGGTGTTTCAGCAACCGAAGGAGTGTGTGGCGAAGTAGAATTTGCAAGCCCTAAATTTTGATTTACGAAGGTATTTTTCAAATTTCTTTGTTTATCATGGCTTCCACATCACACTCTAGCTCTAGTGCACCCGTAGATTCAGTAGACTTCATCCAACGGAAGGCAAAATATAATGCCTTATCTCAAATACCCGCTGGTGTTATAGTGGAGGAAGGTATTACAAACTATATTTATTGTAAAATTGAAGACCTAGGATCTCTGATCATCCATTCTCAGTTAAGCTTATTCTATGGAAAGGACAAGAAGATCAAACCGAAATTCAACGTCTTGGAAAAGAAGAAGCTTCACAATGCGGTCTATTTCCTTGAAGAGTTTTCAGATGATCACATTTGCATCATTCTGAGCAGAGTGCATGGTGACAAAATGTAAGTAGAGCAGACACATGACATCACACCGGAAGCTATTCATGCTGTCATCGGTTTCTGTAATGTCGGTGAAGTGCCAGCCCTAAGGAAGATCAGCAAGACAGAAATGACCAAGCTCACCGGTTCTGTGAGCGACCAATGGGGAATGACCATCAATCCCATCAAGGACGATTTAGCATGGTAATAGGATACCGGACATTTTATGCTAGCATAATCAACTCTATCTCTGCTGCAGTGGTAAATGCTGCCTATAGGATGATCATGGAAGATGCATCATTTGATTTATGCACCTGTATGCAAAGGCAATTTCTAGTGAACCTGAAATTGATTAAATAGGACAATGCCTTGAGATTTAAGTTTGGACAACTATTGGTTGGGTTGTTCTTCTACTTCCAAGGTTACTTCCTAGGAGTCGGAGATATTCAGGGGTCTGCTGACCAACTGGTTACAAAGCAAATCAAGGAAAGCCTTCAAGCAATTGGAACCGGTTATCCAGAAGTTCTAAACTAATACTTTAATGAGTCAGATGCAAAATGAGCCAAAGAGTGAGAATATCGGGTGATATTGTCAAGAAATATGAAGATGACATCTACTTCACCATCAAAGTTGATGAGTGCATAATGGAGGCAGTTGAGCTTAGACAGGAAGAAGTGGAACCCATGGGATATGAGGTAATGTATTGCATGCTAGATGGGTATGCCTCTACCCTACTTGCCTCGCCTCTTGACCCAAAGGAAAAGAGAACCGACACCTATTTGGAAAGGGTTACACCGGTTGAAGAACCTTCAGTAAAGAAGGGAAAGGAAATGCCTTCAGTATCAGTACCAGCTACTGCAGCAAGTCCCAAAGTGACCAAGCGGTCACCAGCAAAGAAGAAACCAGAAGCTGCACCTGCCAAAGTGTTTGAGAGAAAGTGGAAGACAAAAGGCAACACACCAGACTCAGAGGACACTGTGTCTGAAGAATAGCCTAAGAAGACCAGGCAAACAAGGAAAAAGACAAAGACAACCAACAATGAACTGACAACATCTGCACCGGTAAATATTGATATTTCCTCCTACAAACCTTTGACACATTGTAAAAGAACTATTAAGAATATTAGAAGAAAAGTGCTTGGTGATTTGAAAGAGTGCTTTGATGATTTTAATGATGATGAAAAGGAAGAAGTTGAATAGGAAGTCATTAAATATTTATGTATTAATGACCGGTGGCCATCAGAAACTAAATCTGGGACACCTGATTCTTTATATAATTCTTTAGATAACAAATAGCGCATTGCCATAGAGAAGGAATAGGAAATAAGAGAGGAAGTGTTTGCACAATACTTTCCCGATGTGCCTAAATCAGAAATTTATGAAGTGGTGGAAATATATAAGGGCCTCTTCTTCATGAGAAGAAGGAGACTCCTGTTGCTAGAAGGAAAAGTCCTGGAAGTGGTAAAAGATACCCACTCCCTTCCTCAATCCACTCAAAAGTCACACCAAGTGGCAAAAGCCAATAGGAAAGCTGAGCAAGAACCAGAAATCAATCAACCGGATGAGGTGTATGATAGTTAAGGAGTACCGGTCACTGATCAAATGGAACCCATTGATGTTGATGCCTTGAACGGTGAATATGTTACTTTGGGTACATCAACAGAAGCGGTAGGACAAGAAAAACAGGCAGAGGAAGAGAAGAAGCAACAAGAAGAAGAAAAGAAGAAGCAGGTAGAAGAAGAAGAAAAGAGGAAACAGGAAGAGGAAAAGAGAAAACAAGAAGAAAAGAGGAAATAGGAAGAGGAAAATAGAAAACAAGAAGAAAAGAGGAAACGAGAAGAGGAAAAGAGAAAACAAGAAGAAAAGAGGAAACAGGAAGAGGACAAGAGAAAAGAAGAGGAGAATAATAGACAAAAGGAAGAGAAGAAGAAGAAGGAAGTGAAAAGTAAAGAAGAAGAGAAATGGAAGGAAGAAGAAAAGAAACAGGAAGAGGAAAAGAAAAAGGAAGAGAAGAAGAGAAAGGAAGAGGAGAAGAGGAAGCAGGAAGAGGAGAAGAAGAAGAAGGATGAAGACGAAGAGAAGTGGAAAGAAGAGGAGAAGAAGGAAGAAGAGAAAAGGAAGACAGAGGAAGCGGAGAAAAAGAAGGTAGAAGAGGATAAGCTAAGGGCTAAAGAGAAGGAGGGAGCAACACAGAGCACTCAAGTGGAGACCCCAAAGGCAACCGATAGTCAAGCTAAACTGGCTGACATTACTAGTCCCATTGACCTCCAATCTGCAAACGAATCGAAGCTACTGCAAAGCATTAAGCTTGCTCAAGGATGCCTAGAGGTGATAAGGAGGAAGAAGGAGCAAGACGTGATCCAAGCTGCAGTGGACACTCTTACCGGTTTTATACCCGGTACCAACCTCCCTAGTACCGATTCCTCTCTGGCCCAGCTGAAACTCTTATGCATAGTTGTGGAGGACCAGGTACAAAGCTTGGAAGAGGTTGCTGAATTGAATGCCAAAAAGGAGCATCAAAAGGCTTTGAACACTGCCTTGGTGAAAAAGTTACATGAGCTCTGGTCCGATCTGGAAAAGGCACAGAAGGACATCAGAGATACAATGGATGAGGGGAAATTACTGCTCAGTAAGATATGTCAACCCCATCTATTCTGTGATGATGTGCTTGCTCAAAAAGACAAACTGCAAACTGATTTGGAGACATTCATAAGCACCTCCAAGACTCCATATGATTCCTTTACTGCTTATGGGAAAATCGTTCACTGGTTTCAACTTCAGGCTGCAAGAATTGATTTGGAGATCAGCAAATGGATCAAGGATTTGTAGGAACTACAACTGGCTCTACTCCCAAGGCTACAAATACTTTAGAAATGCTATCTCAATCTGGATGCCTTGACGGTTACTCAAGAGATGAGTACCTTGGACGCCATGGAGGAACAGGTATCCCAGATGCAAATGGAGAGTGAGGTTTCTACCTCATTACTTGAGTCATGGTCCTTATCCATGAAGCAATTTATGCAGCACTTTAAATCTATTTTTGACAAGTTTCACTCTTTATTGTCATAAACATTTATTCAGCTAATAGAAACTGGGGTTATTCAGCTATGTTTTGTCATTGTTGGCAAAGGGGGATAAGTATTCTAGTATTTAAAATTTTGATGCATGCTATGTATACTCTCATGTTTATCTCTGTAAGGAAGTAGTATACATTGTATTTTTTGCAAAGGGATAGTGTATATTCTTAGGGGGAGTATTTTTTATTATGGCATTTTTTTTTTGTTGTAAAACACTTAGATGTCAAAATTTGCCTAAGTGTTGCCATCAATGCCAAAGGGAGAGATTGTTGGCATTTTTGATGTTTATGTTGTGATTGTCATTGGTGGACACACACTTACTATGAGATCACTTTTTGAATGTATGAATTATGCTCAACTGGTATTTGTTCCAAACCGGTATTATGTTGTAGTCTTTAGACTATCGGTGTTTTGCATAAAGTGTTTACCGATCTCAAGCGGCATGTAGACCTCAAGTAGTTCGAGGATCTCAAGCGGAATGAAGAAAAGGAACTAAAAGTGGTAGTTATCTTTTTCCCAGTCTTTATTTTTGTCAATTGGTAATCTGTTTAATAATTAAACCAGTATTACTCTGAGTTACCAACCGGTAATCAGTAAAGTTGTATAAACAGGTAATACTCTGTGATGAGTTACCATCCACCGACACTTTGATGATGATTTTGTGCCATGTTACCAAATGTGTCTAGATACACTGAACCTAGGAACTTGCAATGTAATCCTATTGGACTGACATGAAATCAGATTCCTTTTTTAAGGACATCATGTCTAGGGTTTTAGCAGGTGTAGCTGTTAGGGTTTTTGGTGGTTGATGAGTTTTTGTATGTGCGCTCTTAATAGAGAAGGTCAAGTCTGTGTGCTATAACAGAGTGTGGATTTACTAAAGACTGAAGTAATGCTAAAATGCATTAGCAATGAGCTATCATGGATCTAACCAAGCAGACTATGCTATTTGCTAGATCATTCACTTGTTGATTACTCACATCTTTGAAAAGTCGGAAATCCTTAACCAGGTAGGCCCAAAAAAGCATTTGTAAATCCTCTAACAAGGTGATTCACATTTGTGGATCTGAAATCCTCTCACAAGGTAGTCTTTAATCAAGCTTATCTCCTAACAGAGATTGAGATTCCTAACAGGATCTGTTCTGGTAAAGAACATTGTATGACCTTAACCAGTCTAGTTACTATTTTGCAGATAGTTACTTGTGAGTTTCATCTCACCGTGGTTTTTCCCATATGGGTTTCCACATTAAAATCTCTTGTGTTATGGTGATTGTGCTTCTGTGGGTGAATGCCTTACTTGCTGTTTGGTTTGCATTTGTGTTAACCGGTTTGTTAGTTAAACTGTTATACCGGTTTACTGCTCGACTATTAAAGTGTTTGAGTTCAGTATTTTTTGGTATACTAATTCACCCCCCCTCTTAGTATTCATCAAAATAATCCCCTCAACCAGTAGGTGTTATCAAGAGAAAATATTCTTAGTATAATGATATAAATCTAGTTCTAAATAGCCATAAATGTTTTGATGATTATACATTTTATATTAAGAAACATTCAATAAATAACCGATTTAAGTAACACAATAATAATTCAACAAGATGATATTTATCTTAGTGTACTAAAAAATTCCTAATTCTTTATGCATGCTATATAATAGTAACATGTCTTCTTAAAGCTATAAAGTCTAATAACAATAGATTCCTTTGTTAAAACTGAAGGATGAAATCATGAATACTAACACTAGGTTTCACATTACCTAGCCATCCCCTAAGGTAGACGATATCTATAACATATTTTCTTGGTGATCTACCATTAATATATTAGTAATATAAATGCCAAGAAACCTGAAAAGTAGTTCCAAAAAATAATTGTATGCAGGGGTTTTACTAATGAAAAAATTATTTCATGGTAAGAACATAAGATCTTAATACAATTTCATAAACTTGACAAGGAAATCAACTATGACCATTCATTAGAGATTTGTCAGATCCCTTAAAATTCCTATTGATGGCAAGACAAATTTTAATGAGGATAATGAAAGTATGTAATAAGAAGATGGTCCAATACTATTGAAGTAATTAGGACACTTTATCTAATTATTAATTAATTAGGTCCTTTAATTACTTTTTCAGTTAAGCTAAAATTAGGTATTTTTTCATCTAGAGTTGTGCTTTTCTAGCTTAAGTTCACTTAGTGGTACTTTAGTTTAGTTGTAGATGATCTTTATTTAGCTCCTCTTTCATTTTATTTAGTTCTCCTAATTTTAGAATTAGAGAAACTCTTACTTTCTATAAAACAAGCCTTTATGCATTGTAATCAATATCTTTTTATACAATCAATACAAAGTTCTTAGGTTGTTATTGAAGATATTATCTTTTCTGGATCTCTTTTGTTCTATAGGGTTTTTTCTTGCAAATTATTCTTGGATGAAGTGGTTGTATCATCTACTTCTACACAACATCAGAGCTCAATCTTTTCTCTTACATGATATTAGAAAAAATATGCTAAGTTCCTATCCATAATATTAAGGAATCCAACCTTCGGTGATTTTTTTATGCACATTGGGCTCAAATAGAGGTTTCTACTACATTCATAATATCCCAGAACCCTAAGATTGGCTATCATTTCATCAAAATCTGAGCAATTGAAGTTCCAGGCCAATTTAACTATGGACACATTTTTTGAGGCACAAAAAATCATATGGCTTTGCCTGCACCTACATCGGCCTATACTCACATAAGAAATTTTAGAATTTTAGAATTTTTTTTTATTAATTTTCCATTTTCAATTTTTTTCCATTTTTGGCAATTTTTCCATTTTTGGTTAATATTCTATTTCTAGAAAATCTTCATGCCATCTAAGCCCTAATTTACATGTTGTTGGTTTTTTTGGTCATAAGTTGGTCATACAAGTTGAAATCGTACAGACAAGATATTGTTGAAAAGCTACTTCTAGTGTTGATCTAGTGGTGCTCGCTATTTTGTTAGATTCTAGTCCAATTGTTTGCACCTACCTTGCAAATTTAGATATTTAGTTTCACTCTTCTAGCGCCATATTTTGATCATCCATACTCTATTTTGCAAAATATGGACATCATTAGAAAGCTGGTGGAGTCCTTTATCCAAATATACTATTTTTTCTTCAGATTCTTCGCTAGGTACATTTTATTCATATTTTTTTGTTTTCACTATCCAGTCAATTACTTAGATGTTTTGACACCTAGAATGGATATATTTGTTGGAAAGGGATCTATTTGATGTGTTTTACATGTGCTAGGATTTTTCGAGGTCTGGTTATTTCATTTGAGGAGGTATGATGGGTTTTTCTATTCATCTTTTTGTTTTCACCATGGCAAAGGGCAATTATGGATCTTGGCAAAATGACATCCTAACACATCTCATGTGGCTATATATTTTACTTATTTGTATGGACTGATAACTGAACCAACCATATCAAGTGGTAGATCAACTTGCAGTAATATTATAAACCATGTTGTAGGAGTGATTTGTTCTAGGGTTGATCGTGACACTATGTGTGCTATATTGGACCTTGAGTGTCCCCACACACTTTGGACTAGAATCTAGGAGATGAATGAAGACCCTCATATCTCTCCATTCCTAGAGGATATTGTAGAAAATTTTCTTATTTACCTTTCACATGTATATTTTATGCCCTTGGATAATGATACATTAGAGGAGCTTGATTATATAGCAGGTCTTGCATGTTTCGATGGATGAAAGGACTATCTTCATGTTCCCACTCCTCACATTGAGATCCCATCTCAATATTCATCATCTTCTATTATTCTTGATCATATGGGGCATGGCCACCATTGATTCAATGTAGTGGGACATTGTTCTTCTAGACACAACTACTTTGGATTCGTATCTTATAGACATATCATCCTTATTTGTGGAGTCCCATATTGTATTTTGAGGACATTAATCTCCTCTTTGTTGATGGCCACATCAATTTTGTTAGCTCATATTTATCCCCCATGAAGCTTTTTCTTCATCAATTTTTGTAGAGTACTGATTTTTCATAGGTCCTATATTGATTAGGCATGTACCCAATTGGTCTGTGGCATCATCATATTTTATGGACATAGAAACATTTGAATAGTTTTTAGAGGCACATAGTATTTGGATTTGAATTCCTACTTCTAGTTTATGGAAGTGGCTTCTGATATATCTAGTTGATTTATTTCTTCTTAAGGGGATAAATGTTGTTTATAGACAACGGATCATGTTTTGTCTTCAGACATTCATCATTGGTATAGGTGTTACTTCTTAATAGTAGCTCTTAAAGAGTCATCAAGAGGATTAAAGTAAAGTACCAGTTTTTGCCGAGGATGGATGAAATAATGGATTGCTTGAGAGGTGCAAAATATTTCACCAAGATAGATCTTGAGAGCGCATACCATCATATTAAGATTTGGGAGGGATATGAGTGGAAGACTACATTCAAGACAAATGATGGATTGTATGAGTGGTCGGTCATATCCTTTGGATTCAGTCTTGCCCCAAGAACATTCATGTGGCTGATGAATGAAGTACTTAAGGAATTACTCGATAAGTTTCTCATTATTTATTTCCAAATGACATTCTAATATTTAGGAAGACAAGGGAAGGACATTTCTTGCATATGGGTATGTGCAGGATCACGAGGAGCTAAAAAGTGGCGATATGAAAAAAATTGCCTTTTACACTTGCCCAAAAATGCGAGAAATCCATGTTGACTTTTTTCTTGGCTTGGATGTTAGTACATGTAGCCATGGAAAAAGCCAAATCATAACGGATATCAATAATTATCGGATATCCAATAAATACCAGATATCCGATATTATTAAACTTATATATTATATAATATTATATATTATACATTAACAATACATATTATTAATATATAATATATAATATATAATATATAATATATAATATATTATATATGAATGATATATATATATATATTATAATATATAAATATACAATATAAAATGAAGGGAAAGGGCATAAAACGAGCAACTGGGGGGGAGGGGTTAGTTTAGGGATAATGAATAAATGCACCTTAATGCAATTAACATGAAAGGAATACCTAAGGAATGTTGTGAAAATGAATGTATTATATTAATGAATGAATGTTCTTAATAATAAAATGCACTTAAATGAAAATGTAAGTAAATGATAATAAATGCATCTGAGATGTTAAATGCCTTAATGGGATGACCAAATCAATGTACTTAAATGAATATCTAAATGAATCTAAAATGCAATTAAATGATAATGAACTAGATTCATTTACATGCAACCAAATGTAATGGAATGATAATGCCATGTGTTCATGATACATGAATGCAAGTTGGTGAGAAATTGCATGATGCAATGATGATGTATCAAAGAACTCTATCACAATTTTTGTACCCAAGACAAACTTATTAGGTGTTTTCTCATATTAGCCTGAATTTCTTTACATGCAATCAATTGATATGAATAATGAATGAGAAAATGGATGGGTGATATGCAACAAAGTGCAATATAAATGGATGAGATGGAATGAAGATCCATAGTGCTTTATTTTTCATCATTGAGCATGGTAGTATCAATCTTGGACGAGGCAGTAGGAACCATGCTCAATGATGAAAAATAAAGCACTATGGATCGTCAGTCCATCTCATCTATTTATATTGCATTCCATTGCATATCGCCCATCCATTTGCTCATTCATTATTCATATCAATTGATTGCATGCAAAGAAATTCAGGCTAATATGAGAAAACACCTAATAAGTTTGTCTTGGGTACAAAAATCATGACAGAGTTCTCTGATACATCATCATTGCATCATGCAATTTCTCACCAACTTGCATTCATATATCATGAATGCATGGCATTATCATTCCATTAAATTTGGTTGCATGTAAATGCATCTAGTTCATTATCATTTACTTGCATTTTAGATTCATTTAGATATTCATTTAAGTATATTAATTTGTTCATCCCATTAAGGCATTTAACATAGTAGATGCATTTATTATCATTTACTTGCATTTTCATTTAAGTGCATTTTATTATTAAGAACATTCATTCATTCATATAATGCATTCATTTTCATAACATTACTTAGGCATTCCTTTGATGTTAATTGCATTAAGGTGCAGTTATATGTTATTCTTTTTAATTGTAGGGAAATGGCATAAAACGAACAACTGCCATAGACTGAAAGATCTTGTTCAAGATCTTATTGACCGAGGAGAAATTGAAATCGAAGGACATGACCCAGAAACCTCAAATGATGATCATCTCATGTTCAAGAATTTGCTTCCATCACAAGATCAAAGGGGTCGTTCTACCTTAGGGCGAAACACAGATACAACTAATTATACATGAGCTGCCTATAATTATACTGTGAATAACCTCTATGACACCGATGAACAAATTGCAACCCTCACCATCAAAGATCCAAACCTTACAGGCAATGTTGTTACGTGTCGTAGCAAGATCACTATTAAATCAGCTCCACAAGGCACAACATCTATCCCAAAGTAGTATAATCTTGTGGAGCAGTTAGATAAGATGCCCACACTTATATCCATATTAGAGCTTTTGCATTTATCCCCTTCTCATTAAACAATCTTCAATAAAGCTCTCCAAGAAGCGTTAGTCCCCGCCAACCTTAACATAGATCAATTTCAAGCCATGGTTGGTAGTCTTAGGTCATCACCACACCTCACTTTTTCCAAAAGTGACAACGCTTCATTCCAATAACCACATAACGCATCCCTTCACATTAAAGGATTCGTCAACCAACATAGAATCAAGTGAGTCTTGATTGACAATGGAGCTGGCCTGAATATATGTACTTTATAGTTAGTCACAACATTGAGATATGCAGTTGAATCAGTGAACCCCCGCAAGAAGATAACCATTAAGGCCTATGATGATGCAGAGTGTTCTTCCAAAGGAGAAATTGTGTTACCAATCCAAGTGGGCCCAGTGGTGAAGCACATCATCTGTCAAGTTCTGGACCTTCCTCTGCCATATAATTTGTTGTTAGGAAAACCTTGGATACATGCCATGTAAGCCGTTCCATCCACCTATCATCAGTGTATCAAGTTTCCCCATAACGGTGTAGAAATCACAATCTTGGGCGATGCAAATCCATTTACATATTGTAACAATATTAACCATTAGCCAGAGATTACCGTTCCTAAAAACGGAGAAGCTATCCCGTCCACATCATATGTTAGTTCTACATCTCTTTCCAGCTCAATCACCCCTATACCAAAGCAAGAGAAGCTGAAAATGAAAATGGCAGAGGAAGGTCCTGGGGAATATAATCTAAGCCAACTCTTTTGTGTAGGGCAATTACCCACTTCCCCTAGAACTCATGGCAAGCCTCAAAAGTTGCTTCAAATATCATCGACTAAGAAAGAATGCACTTTGGCGCCTTTCATCCTCGGTAAAAGTTAGGAAGAGGAAACCAGAGATGAGGACCTAACAGAATAGATCTACAAAGACCCTATCACCATAGAAATCCCATAGGCTAAGCTTCCTACTGATAAATATGGAAAAGGCCTTACCATTATGCAAATAATGGGCTATGATGGTTAGAGTGCTTTGGGACCTTGCAAACAAGGATGACACAAGCCATTGCAACCTGAGTTGAAACCCAAAGATAACACTCGATTAGGATTTCAAAAAGAAGCTCTTCCTAAGCTCAGATTCAAAGGTAAACCCAACAAGCCCATGTATCAAACAGTTACTCCAAGGAGGCCCTCCTTGATTATCTCTGCGACACCAACAAAACCCACTGCACCAACAAGACTGATAATCAAATCAACATCATCACTCACACCCACTGCACTAACAAAACTAATAATCCCATTAATAGAAACAACAGTAGCACCAACATCAACACAACCCATAACTCCATTAGCAACATTAGTACCATCAACAACCTCAACAACTTGATAATTCTATCAGAAACAACAGTAGCACCAACAACACCAATCATCCTAGCAGCAACATCAACAACATCAATACTCATAGTAGCAACATCCCCAACACCAATAATCCTACTAGAAGCACCATCAATCCCACCTATAAAAGTACATAAACCCGTGACCAATACACTATTCAATACAAAGGATATCCCAGCATGGTATAGTAATCGGATGTTAGAAAGTGATTCAGAGATGGACTTGCATGAGTGGGAATTTGATTTAGTTAATCTATATACTTCAGACGAGGAAGACACATTGCCACCCCCACCTCATAAGGATATCCTAGTTTATGGGGAGGCATTGAGTAAACCTTTTGGTCTCGCGAGCAAGAAGAACTATCCACAGGTCCTACATCAAATCCAACACCAGAACTTGACAAGGAGAGTACCATCGATAAACTTCACTCATCCGTCTCAACCCTAACTGACACCTCCTTTGAACTTAACTTAATTGATGAGTTCATGCCCATTATCCACCCTGAACTCAATGAATGGAACTAGCCAAATCCCACATATCTTGATCACTTCCAAAATGATGAGGTGCTCATTTACTTTTTAGAACTATGGGATAACATACCAAGCAGGGATCACAAAGCTAGATTTACCATCAAACTTAATAGCGCAACATACTTTGGGGCAGATGCCAAACCTTTCAGCTGCAAAAATATCACAATAAAACATGGATCTTCTAGTGAAAACCACATAGTGGCACTTGTTGATCCCAAAAAATTAAAAATAAAGAGCGTATCCAAAGGTGAAAACCTCTTTGAGGTGCCTGAGGATGAAAGGTTTGACATCCTCCCCTCTAGTACAAATCAAGAGAGATTGATAATTCTCATTGAAGAAACAAAAGAATTCAATGTGGGGACCCCTGAGACCCCTCACCAAATACATTTGGCATCTCTACTCACTCTAGAGGAACAACCACAATTTGTAGAATTCTTCCAAAAGCGTCAAATCAACTTCACATGGTCTTATGCAGACATGTCTGGCTTAGATCTTGATTAGTCATGCATAACCTCACTGTGACAGAAGGAGCTAAACCAATTAAAAAAAATCTCAGAAAGATGCACTCGCAAATTGATGTGCTTGTAAAAGCAGAACTCAAAAAGCTCTTAGATGTTGGTTTCATCCGACCAATCGATTATGCCAATTGGATCTCCAACATTGTACCTGTTGGAAAGACTAATGGGGGCATCTATATCTATACTGACTTCAGAGATTTGAACAAAGCATTTCGTAAGGATGGATTCCCCCTACAATGATCGTGGACCTAACAATAGGGCATTCCATGCTTTCTCTTATGGATGGCTTTTTAGGGTACAACCAGATCAAGATTCCTCCAGAAGATCAACATAAAACTACTTTTACTTGCCCATGGGGAACCTAATGTTGGAATGTGATGCCATTTGGTCTGAAAAATGTAGGGGCAACGTATCAGAGAGCGATGAATACCATCTTTCATGACCTAATGCACACTATAATGGAGGATTATGTCGATGATTTACTAGCTAAACCATTAACAAGAGAAGGTCATCTAGAAATACTGGGTCAAATCTCTGACAGATTAGAGAAATATCATGTCCGTCTCAATCCAAAGAAATGTGTCTTTGGATTGACCTCCGGGATGCTCCTAGGATACATTGTCTCAAGCAAGGGCATTGAAGTAGATCCGGCAAAATTCAAAGAAATCATGGACATGCCACCTCCTAAGAACACCAGTCAGTTAAGGACACTACAAGGGTGACTACAATTAATTTGTAGATTCATTGCACAATTTGCTGATAAGTGTCATCCATTCACGCATCTATTACACAAGAATATCCACTTTCAATGGTATAGAAGATACCAACAAGCATTCCAGATGCTTAAGGACTATCTCATGAATACACTGTTGCTGATCCCACCAGATCCAAGTAGATCTCTATTGCTCTATATTTCAGCTACAAATACGACATTAGGAGTACTGCTGGCACAACACAATGCAGAAGCAAAATAGTGTGCTGTATACTATATCTCTCGTACATTGGTAGGCTATGAACTCAATTACACACCTATTGAGCGAGATTTCCTAGCTGTTAGTTTGGCAACCACCAAATTGAGGCAC